>NC_056734.1:418707708-418795208 GCF_019279795.1 Protopterus annectens
AACTTACTATGCCTGTATCACTGTGCTATGAAATGTTTAATTCTTCTGATTAATCAGTGTTTTTATTTATTTCTTTTTTTAGATATAGACTTGTGCCAGAAGTTTACTTTCCAGAGCAGATACATGATGTTTTGCAGGTTGCAAAGCACTTCCTGCTTCTTGAAGTTTTGGCAAAGTATTCAGTAGATCCCCACCGTGTTGCAATATCTGGAGACAGTGCAGGAGGAAATCTGGCTGCTGCTGTGAGCCAGCAGGTAAGAGATCATTTTTACTTAAATGGCATTAGCTTGGCATGTCTTCACAATGTGTCATTTAGTTAGACGGGAAATAATATTTATTATTCCTTGTTAGAGATCCATTTAATTTTGGACTTTTTCCTGACTGTACAGAAAACCTACCATCTGCAGGTAAAACATTGGCTCTTGATGTTGAAAATCTCTACATAGCTAATGTCAATTGCAAGGACCAAGGTAGGTAACTACTGCCTGACAGTTTCTGTGGGAAAAAAAATCAGCTGTTGCTGTGATCTAGCATTCCACCCTACTATGCTTCTTGATATCCCCTTTCACATTTCTTTGCCTGTATTCTGTTATTTATGTGGGATGATAATTCTGAACAGTTTTCATCTTTCGTTTGTACTTGGCAACAGAAAGATAAAGAAAGAGATGGAGAAACTGAAGATTCTGATGAGAAGGGTATCACATAGGCAGTAGAAGAGCCTAATAGAGATTCTTCATCAATCCATTTCCCGTTTTCTACATGGGGTTGGGATGTTGGCAACTGCTGCCACCTTTCCCAATTTCTTGCCACTTTTTTACCTTTTTCAGTGGTCATGCCTGCCTTATTATCATTATCTTCTTTCACACAATCCGTCAATTTCCTTGCTGGAAGCCCACATTTCCTCAACAACTTATCTATCCAAATATATATAATCTACTATAGATTACCTCACAATAAGTAAGTCTGAACCTGGTTTTAAAAAAAGTGGCTTTTTTATTTGGATCAAAAACATGCATTTTCCAGTAAATTATAATATTAATAGATTTCAGATGTTCTGGTCCCAGGTTATATTTTGTTGACAGAGTGAATTTCTTCTACTCCATTTCAGAACTATTTTTTTTCCTTTGAATGCTGAGCATTTATCCAGAGTTTAATCATATTTCTGTCAAAAACCTGTTGACAATTTAGACTTGCTGTCTTCAAGAATCCTAACTAAATTTTCAATATGGCTCTGATAATTTACTTTTTTTTTTTTTTTTTTTTTTTTAAGTGAAGACAAGGTTAAAACTAACTTCTGTCAGAAACTAACACAACACATGTTAATGTATAACGTTGCCCACTGTCACAGCAGCAGTAGGCATGCTTAAATGTTTTCCAGCCTAAATTATAATTTGATGATGGATGTGAAATGGACAAAATTAAGACATCTCAAAAATGCTACTTATAATTAAAAAGTTTTGCAAATCAACAAAAATGTGTCTAACAAAAGAGTGCTTCTACAGCAGGCAGCAGTCTTGCTGAAATCTTTTTCAGATTCTTATCTTTTCTATAGCTCCTGGAGGTTGTCAGAGGAAAGTGCTACACTTAACTTTTTTTCTCCTACAGTATCAATTAACAGATTTGTCTGAATTCACTGGCACTTAACAGTTCAGAACTTGGGTTTAGCAATACAACATCTGCAGCGGACTTATATCTAGGTGTGAATCAGAAAATGTGTTTTCACCTGGTTGCACATAACCTTTCACATTGTATAAAGCAGTGGTGCACAATGTCCGGCCCTGGGGACAGATTCTGCCGTCGATGCAACACCATCTGGCCCCTAGAGATTAACCAAAAATTAAAAAAAAAAAATGAAAAAATGCTATGCTTTACTCCAGTCACGCAGACTTTTCAGCACATGATTACTTACCTAATTGACTGCTGTTGCGCAGAGCTCTAATTTTAGCTGCGGATGTAACTATTTGTTGTTTATAACTTGTAGTCTGTAAACAGTAGTAACTTTCTGCAGGAGTTTGTAATAAGTCATGGCTGCAAGTCAGAATAAAGTAAACACAAAGTTGATGTAGAAAACGGGCAATTTCCTGACTTCTGTCTTAAGTAAAAATGCCATTACCTGTACCTATTGTTAACTCGTAATGACTTACTATGTTTTGAGGTGGCTCGCAGATGCATTAAGAATTTGTGTAGTGGCTCTCCCCACAAAAAGGTTGTGCACCACTAGCATACAGTGTAGTGTGAGGACTTTAATCCCTGTTCCCCTTTATTGCATATTTAGAGTGGTCAGTCTTCTCTCAAAATTGTGAAAAAAGATAACACCCCCCCCCCCTTGAAAAATGACCCAAAACTTGATGCACAGTAAATTATACATGTTATGAAATTACCAAGACAAACCCTGAATCTTGAAATTAAAATAAAACCTGAGTAGAAAAGCTATAACCCCCCAAGCACCTCCCACTGTGGAAACTTTATTCCCACTACCTTTTCAGAATATTTATTGAGATATTCTGGGATTGCAGGTTATACTGGGAAGACATGAAAATGCATCCCACCAGTTCACAAAATGTTACACATTAATCCAAGAACAGTGTAGTTTAGAAGTGTAAAGAACAGACTGTGATGTTGTGGACTAAATGTGTAAATACTCTATAACTGTCTCTTTTTAGATAAGACCACATTGGCAACAATGCTGGTAAACAAGACTAGTACACCAGTAAGAGAAAAGGTATCCACTAAAAAGAAAAGTAAACTTCAAAGGAAATAAGTACTGCCTTGGAAAATAAGTAAACAATAAAAGATTCTGGACTTGCATTTTAAAATAAGCTCAAAACAAATACAAAATTTGTAGAGAGTGTGACTCTTGAGGTACAGAATGGAGAATAACTGTGGAAGTTTGCATCTCACCATTGTGCCCCAGATGTAGCAACTGTGAACTTTGTCAATCAAGTAAATAAACTCTATAAAGAAGCAAGCATAGAAACATGATATTCAAACATACGTAATACAAAGTCTGCCTAACCCTTTTTTCCAGGTTGAGGGAATTACCAGCAGGTAAGCTCCTGGTTAAGCCCTCTGGCTGTAGGATTAGTCCAACTCCTCTTCCTTGCATTTAACCCCTCCCTCAAGGAAGGTGTAACTTAATCCATCATACATCACTTCCTGTCAGTATCCCATCTCATCCCAGCAGCTCGTACTCCCACATGCTACTTAACTTTCATCTTGGCTTCCATTATAGAATAGTGCTCATCTACTCTTTCACACTACTATATCCTCAGGTATACCTAACTAGTCTTTATCCCCATGCTATTTTTTTACTCATCCCTTTCGTACCTCAACCCCAGTACAAGCAGACAGTCAGCAACCCTCCTTCCCTTAAGATAGGACTAGTTTTGTCTCTAACAGTCCACATAACTGATACACAGCCTTTCCTGTCAGTCTGAGGTTATCCACTTATGGTAATGACATTCATTTAGTCCTTTTACCTTATCTGTAATAATTACAGAAATACCACTTCCACCTTAAAAAGCACTTTCTGTAAAACTTGGGTATGGGTAACTGAGCAACCATAATACTATAACCTCAGAAAAAAGAAAGGGATGTTTAAAATTTGCAGCTGTTACTATGCAGAGCCTCTTAAGTAGCTAATTTTGTTTCAACATAGACACATTTATCTGGTTTAAACCTGGTCATTTTACTGTCTTCTGCTTTAGTTGAGTGCTTTTTTTCAGTAGATGTAGACCTGATAAGAGAACACGTGAGGGAGTCGTCCTTCACATAGTCACCTAGGACTCAAAGTAGGCATACTTTATATGCCTCCTCTCCTCAGTAAAAATCATAGAGAGCATGTTACAGAATGTCTCTCTAATGATCTGATTTCAGTATGTGTTAGTGCATAGAAATGCACACATCATTAAGCACCTGCTTTCTAAAACATGGACCACATTGGACTGTTTTATCTATACACACTGTCCTTGATTTGATTGTGATCATCTTGCTTACTGAGCCAACACCTCCAGTCTTTCATGAAGATCGCTGTCTGGTCAATGTCAGCTTTACTGACAAAAAAGACTAAACTTTCTGGACTGGTAGAATCAGTCAGTCCTTGTGTTCTACAGGATGCATAAGCTGTTGCTGTGATCTGATTTGGCTATTTACAGACTGGTTCTCGGTCCTCTGAAAATAGTGAGGGCACGTTGTAGCAACATTTCCGAGCATACTGCTGATGTTCACCGTGCATACAGCTGCAGTCATAACAGATGGGTTATCCTGCCGTCAGGCGGGTCCTTGGTCGGCCGAATTCCAAAGTCTAGGTCCGGCGTCGGCTGTCGTTGCTTCTTCCCTGACGTCAGTGCGATGGGGTATAAAGGAACCAGCCAACGCCATTTTCTTCTGTCTTTCTTGCCGCGCGGTGCCCAAAGCAGAAGCAGTTCGCAAGTGCCGGTCGGCCAGCTCCTGAAATTACGAAAATTTTGAAACCTAAGTCTTCTTGAAAGCTAAGTACCCCGTTGGGGAAACTTTTCTTGCCTCAGACCGATGTCAGACAAAGTTAATAATTGTATTTCATGTGGGAAGCAAATACCGCATAAGGATTTCCATTCCCTCTGTATACCTTGTTTAGGCCCAGACCACGATGTCTCGGTCTGTCGCTTTTGTGCTACATTCAACAAACGGACCATTAAGTGTCGGGCGGAGTTCGCCCAGCATTATTTTGGAAAAACATTTAACTATATTATGTCGTCGGATACTCCGGTTCTCAGCGAGGCGCCTACGCAGCCCCTGACTACCGACGACACTTCATTGGCGGTGTCTCCTGTGCCCGAGGTCGCAGGGTCCTCGGCCCACACCCCGACTACAGATACCGAAGCCACTCTTGGCGTTGAACCTCAAAATGTGGACAGGTCTACATCCACTTAAGGTGTCTTCAGACCTTCCTCTTCTTTTTCCATCAAGGCTTTCACCAAGTCTAAAGCAGCCATGCATTCTAAGAGACGAGCTGCACAGGGCCCATCTCCAGGCCCCATGCCTAAAAAACAGATGCTTAAAATGGCTGAGGATTTAATTACTCTTATCAGGGGTTCTCAACCCCCACCGGACAAAAGGCCCAGAGTGGAGGAAGAATCTCCCTCCTCTGATCAGGGCTCCATTATTTCAGAGCACTCTGATGATCAGGAACATTCATACTCCCATTTTGAAGACTCTGATGCAGAGGAGTCCATTCCTTCTGTATCCCCCCCAGAGGATTACTCATTTGGGGAAACTTTGCATACCTTAAGGGAACACTTCCACTGGGAAGGCCAAGATTATTCAGATTCCAAGAAAAGGCTTAGGGAATTTCTCTTGCTACCTCAGCACAGGCCTCTGGCTGTACCTCCTGTCTTGGACATCCTAGATGATGTTTACTCGGAGGCCTGCCTTAACCCAGATTCTCTGCCTCCAGCCCCAGTCAAGCCTGACAGGTACTAGTGGGTTCCTGACTCACACGAATTTCTATACAAAAGCCATGCTGCTGACCCAGAAACCATCTCACAGGGCCCCAAGGGAATTAAGGCCTCCACTGCTAAAAGTCCATTACCTTCAGAGAGAGATTCCAGATCCTTAGAAAGATGGGGAAAAAAAGGTATATACCTCGGCTACCTTAACCATGAGGGCCTTAAACTGTTAGTTCCATATGCTAAAATACCAACAGTTTTTGTTATCACAATTGAAAAGTAAAATGTCACAACCTGAACAACCAGACTTGAAGGAGTTGCAGGATTTGATGCATAGTGCAGAACAAGTCGGGTACGCATACCTTACATTGTGGTTTTGATGCTCTAGAGGCCTCATGTAGAGCTGCTGTTACAGGATCAGTCATACGTAGACATGCCTGGCTCAAGGAACAAACCTTGCCTGATCATGTCAAAGCTAAATTACTAGATGCCCCTCTACAAAAGGATGTATTATTTGGTGCTAATGCTGAGGAGGTATTAAGGAAAATGGAGGAAAAGGCTAAATCAATGCAAACTGTGAAAGATTTTCTACAGGTACAACCCCCACATTTCAGTAGAAATTGGCCTTCCAAAAATTGGTCCTTTCCAGCCATGGACAGACCCCATACAGGTAGATACAGGCACCCGAGGGGCAGAGGACAATCCCAAGGATCGTTTAGAGGCAGACAATGGCAAGCTCCTACACAAAGAGGTGGTGAGAATAACTCACAATCATTCAGAAAGCAAACCCAATGACTTTCCCCTTTGCATGCCAAGCAAGACTCAAATGGCAGCCCCCTTAGGAGGAAAACTGGCATTATTTTCAAAAAATTGGCATATTGTCACCAAAGACAAATGGATCCTGGACATTATAAACAGAGGCTACAGATTCCATTTTCACACCCTTCCAAAAATGAGAGGCATGCCAAACCTGCCACACAATCAAAGGGCAGAGGCACAAAGACAAATTACAGATCTCATAGACATGAAAGCTATTCAGGAGGTACCTACGCACGAACAAGGTCAAGGTTTTTATTCCAGACTATTCCTGGTACCAAGGAAGGGAAAAGATTGGAGACCTATTTTGGACCTATCCATCCTAAACACATTTCTACTGCACCAAAATTCAAGATGCTCACTCTACAGCAGCTTCTTCCCATGCTGGGCAAGGAGTCTTGGCTGGTAACATTGAACCTCAAGGAGGCATACCTGCATGTCCCAATCAGACAAAATTGCAGAAGATACCTCCGATTTCTTGCAGGTTCAACCCATTATCAATTCTCTGCATTGCCCTTTGGCTTATCTACTGCGCCCAGAGTATTCACGAAATGCCTGGCATCAGTAACTGCCTACTGCAGACTTCAAGGGATACAAATATACCCCTATTTGGACGACTGCCTGATCCAAGTGGACAGCAAGCACATTCTTCTGAAACATCTGGCTTATGTAATAATGTTGTTGAACTCTCTGGGATACACAGTCAACCAAAAGAAATCAAGGCTAATACCCTCTCGGAAGATAATTTTCCTGGGTGCCAACTTGGACACAAACACCCAGATGGCCTACCTCACGCCAGAGAAGCAGGGGCAACTAACTCAATACTTCAGAGCACTAGCAAATTGCACCAGGCTGACTGCAAGGAAAATCCTGCAGGCTCTGGGATTCATGGCATCTTGCATCTTACTAATCCCATGTGCAAAGCTGCATATGAGGAAACTTCAATGGTACCTGAAAAACCTATGGTCTCAACACAGCCACAGTTTGGAAACAATAATACCACTAATTCCATGTCTATAAAAGGAATTTCTGTGGTGGGCTCAAGCATGCCAAACAAACACAGGTCTTCCATTCAGCAAGCCTCAAGCAAATCAAGTCATCACAACAGACTCCTCAGACTACGCCTGGGGGGGCGCACATGACAGATCGGTGCATTCAGGGCAAATGGTCCCAAAAAGAAAAGCACCTTCACATCAATCAAAAGGAAATGCAAGCAGAAATAAATGCTATTATAGCTTTCAAAGACCTTCTGCAACCAGGTCAACTATGGATAAGAACGGACAACACCACAGTTATGTGGTACATAAACAAGCAGGGAGGAACACATTCATACCTCCTATGCAGACTGGCCATGTCACTTTGGAACATGGCCATGGACTTACAAATAGAACTACAAGCACAGTACTTGCCAGGCAAGGAAAACACGCTGGCAGACAACCTAAGCAGAAATATGACAGATCCACATGAATGGAAGTTGCATCCAAAAGTTTTTACAGAAATAATCCAAGCATGGGGAAGGCCAGACATAGATCTCTTTGCCTCCCACAAAAATCACCAATTGACAAAATTCTGCTCAAGGATTTTCCATCCAAAGGCCTGGAGAGTGGACGCTCTCTTTCAGTTGGACATCAATGACAGTTTATGCCTTCCCACCTCTTCCTCTGCTGCCCAAAGTTCTATTGAAAACCAGAGCAGACAGACCAAAGATGATTCTCATTGCTCCAGACTGGCCAAGACAACACTGGTACCCACTCCTGAGGAGCCTGACGCATTCCCCACCATGGACCCTGCCTCTAATGCCTCTTCTCCTGACTCAGCACAGCTTCAAAACTCTTCACAGCCAGCTAAAAACACTCAATCTAGCCGCATGGAAGATTCCTTAGCATCACAACAGACCCTATTCTCCAAGGAGGTGCAGGATGTCATTTTGGAGGCCAGAAGGCCGTCAACTAGAAAAGCTTACTCCGCAAAATGGAAACGGTTTTGTGTCTGGAATGAGAAAAAGGGCCAGGATCCTGGAAAACTGAATTTACCTCATATACTACAGTATCTAGCTGAGCTGCTAAGCAGTGGACTTTCATTCTCCTCCATCAAAATCCATGCCTCAGCCATTTCTGCAGAATACAACACTGATACACCCTTATTCTCTCACCCTCTCTTAAGACAGTTCCTCAGAGGAGCTAAGAATCTAAGACCCCCAAGGAAACAACCAGTACCTGCTTGGGATCTCAATTTCATTTTGGAAAAACTGACCTTGCTTCCCTTTGAGCCAACTGCCTCATCAGATTTGCAATATTTGTCCTGGAAAACAGCTTTCCTTCTGGATACTACCTCAGCTCGTAGAGTTTCAGAACTACAAGCTCTCATGGCTGTGCAGCCTTTTTATCATCTTCCATCAGGACAGAGTTTCCTTACGAACCAACCCGTCCTTTATGCCTAAAGTGGTATCCAGGGTAGCTTTGAATCAGGCCATACACTTACCAACCTTTTATCCTGATCCTCAAAACAAAGGGGAGAGATTACTACATTCCTTGGACATCCACAGACAACTGCATTATTATTTGGACAGAACAAAGCCTTTCAGAAAATCAGAACAGCTCTTTGTGTCCTATGCTGTAGGAGCTCAAGGAAAGCCAATTTCCAAACAGCCAATCTCAAAATGGATAGCCCACTGCATACGCTTTTGTTATTCTTTTCATGGCAAAACTGTACCTACAGGCATCAGATCTCACTCCACAAGGGCCACAGCTACCTCTGCAGCTTTCCTCAGAGGAGTCCCTACCAAAGATATTTTGGAAGCAGCCACTTGGAGTTCTGTGCATACCTTCTCAAAGCACTACCACCTACCATTATACTCCAGAACTAGAGCAGGCTTTGCCACTGCAGTCTTGCAGGGCATCCTGGTTCCTCCTAGTGCCTACCACCCCTTTCTTAGCTTTGGGATTCTACCCATCTGTTATGACTGCAGCTGTATGCACAATGAACATAGTACAGTTTTGTACCTACCATAAATGTAGATGTTCGAGTGCTAATACAGCTGCAGTCCAGGTTTCCCTCCCTCCTTCCCCCTCTTGGGACAGGCCTATTGGCTAACACCTCCTCATACAACCTGATTGGGGTATTCATTTATGGTGTATTTGCTTGCAACTACTGTATTTTGATCATATTGTATTGCCTTATTACACAAATTTATGTATTGCCTTCCTTCTGGGGACACCTGACATCTGGGGCAAGAAAAACTGAAGAAAATGGCGTCGGCTGGTTCTTTTATACCCCTGTCGCACTGACGTCAGGGAAGAAGTGACAACAACCGATGCCGGACCTAGACTTTGGAATTCGGCCGACCGGGGACCTGCCTGATGGCAAGGAGAACCCATCTGTTATGACTGCAGCTGTATTAGCACTCTAACATCTACATTTATGGTAGGTACAAAACTGTACTTTTTATAAACCCTAGCAATTGATATTAGCCAGTTTCCTCTGGAGGTCTACTTCATGCTGATGTATTGCATCTAATGGTTGGTGATAAGTGTCCAGTGTACATAGTACATGCCTATTCTGACTTTGAAGATAACATTCATCAACTCACCCAGATTCTCTGGATCCTAACGCATATACTCAGTAGCTCAGACCCAAATAAAGAATATGTCCAGGCTCTATTTCGCTCCTGTTAGTGCAGAAGTCACCAGGAATCTGCTGAGGTACATACTTAACCTGTGACTCTCTCTCTGGATGTTAGTCCAAAGTTTTTAAAGTATGATACATTTATACTCCTTTCTCACAAATAAACCTATTCCTGGCCACCAGCAGTGTTTCTATTCTTTGGAAATGTACAGTACTTCTCATTCCTAAGTTATAATGTACTACCAGTATTAAGTAAACAGTTGAGAAGATTCTTTCTTCAATTCTGTAACTACTTCAATGTGCACAGGCATTTTAACCACTTTCAGTGTAATTTCACACAAGAATACAGCACCCTTTTCACACTTCTCTCTTGCCAACTCTGTATACTCCTCTATGAAGGAAGGAGCATTTTTTGTGCATCTTTACAATCTTGTCCCATTCTGTTGTAATGCAGGAATGCATCCCGTGTTCTTCAGTTGGTGATCCTGTCTTACATTGGTTCTCTAGGTACTTTGACAATCATGCAACCAAAGACTACATTAACAAAGCACTGTCCATCTCTTCAGAATTACTTGGAGAGGTACCACAAAAGTATATTCTTTTTCTGCAGATGACATTATCATCACCAATTATATCTACAGTCTATTAAAGTCTATCTTCAGGATTACCTTTGTTCTGTCTGACTTTGGTCTGAACACCTAACCTTGAATGTAAACGAGATCCAGTGGACAAAAAGCCAGAACCTGCCAAGCACCACCCGGCTGGAGCAGCATTGCCTCTGTGGTGCTACTCTGGAGATGGCTTAGGCTGGTAAATATTTGGGAGTGCCTTTTTAAAACAAAATCACATTTTCCATTCAGTAAACATGATCATATGCAACATTATCAAGAAAGAATTTAAGCAATTATTTATGTTGAGCCTGAGAACAATGAAAAGGAGCTAGGTATAGTCTTTATAGAATCAAACCTTGTAACACACACTTGCAAATATAACACTGTAGTCCGTAGTGGTGCTAAATTTTTCTAGCTCCATTTTTGTAATACAGCCTTGCTGACTTTAAATTACACCACCATTATACGCTTTAACGTACAGAACAAAGAAGCTTACATCATCTCTCTCCATGTAATTGTTATATTGTTGGCACAGTCATTTAAAGAACATCTAAATGAGACAGATACTTTCTATTTAAATTGATTTTAAACACGTCTTTGCAAATATTAGCATCATAACAAATACAAATATCTATCTTTTCCCTACAGTACAAATCACCCAGCTCTCATCTTTCCATTTTCAGTTCTTTTATCTTGTACAACTTAAGACTATATCTTTACCAGCCAAAATGTCTACTAAATAACCACCTTGATTAATACTAATAAATGGAAAAATCTTATAAAGGAATCCTCTTTTTGATACACATTTAAATCCAGTTGGCATGCTGCTGAAGGAAAAGTAAGCTCCCCCACCTTAAAACTAGATTGTTACCCTCTAGTAGTAATGGAAACATTTAAGCAATTGTGTATGGCCTTTTTACAACCTTCCCAAATAACCCTTTATCATTTTACAGGTAAACTAATACTAGATTTTTTGACAACTGCTTGCTGAAGCTTCACACACTAGTCTTCCCAGTTGTTTTTACATGTAAACTAAATCACCTCATCACTTTTCGGCTTGTAATTGAGCCCAACAACTGACTGACTTTGTAAGCAGTTTAGTCTTGCTTTTCACGCACATGCAAATATTTATTAAATCGCTTTCCAGTAGCTCTGTAATGCCAAGCTCCATTTAGAAGAAGCACATAACCATTGTTACCTAGTTATTATAAATATGTAATCAGTTTGACTGCATGCCTTATGGACTTTCTGTCCAGTTAAACCATAGTTACCACTAAAGGAGTGTATTACATCCAGACTTCCTTCAGGTACCCATCAGATTCACTCATCAGCATAGGTTCATGGGTGTATACTAGGCTAATGACCACTAAGGCCCTTAGCCTAGCAGTGCAACCCAAATGTGACCCACAAATTTGATGTATGTAGGGGTGATTTGACTGCCTCTGCCCATCAGAGATGTAGGCACCAGACCAGGGGGCGATTTTCTGATTACCCATCCATTGTTCCAAGTTGTGCTTAAAATTGAGTTAAGGAAAAACTCTGCTTCATGTGGGTAGGGAGCCTGTTCTAAAAAAATGGGAATTCTCTGAGAACTATATATGTTTTCTTGCACAAGCAAAATGTAGATTTTAATCTAGCAGTTCTAATACTGTTTAGTTGACGTGTAGAAGGTTCACCAAAACAAGATCCAGGGATCCTTTGTATGCCAGGCAAAGATAACCTCTGAGGTGTGTATGATACCAAGAAAGAGAATGGGCTTTGAGGCCCTCTGCATACAACATTGTGTTTATTCCCTGTGTCCTTTTTGTAAGGAAACTTTGGACATTCCAGTGGTTGCATGGGTCTGTTTAGGAACATACTGAAAAGGGGGGGGGGCATCGTACTCTATGCTGGGTCTGCTGAGGGCTGAGCACAGTGGTATGATGACCTCTCTGCACCTAGATGCCATGCCCTCATTTATAAGTTGAGCAACACAGAAGGATTTTCTTACTACCTTTGACGTATGTTGGTCAAAGGCTGTTACTATCTATATCAGTTGCAAGATCCCTGACTAATGAATTAACTTTTCATAATGTTTTATTGATAATATAGTTACCCAGGGTGGCAGAGTTACAAAAAGGTAATATAATGCATTTATTGGTATTGAGTTTTAAGCCAAGGCTTTGGCATCAAACGTTGGTCTGTGTTAGATGTTCTTGAAGGGTGTTCTTGTCTTTGAGGGGAGTCGGTGACTGCTCCCAGTTTGCAATTATCTAGGTACTTGGTTAGCCAGAGGCCTTTGACATTGATGTGTACTTTTCAGGTGTCAAAGCCAAGGAGGAGTGAGCCTAGCACATAGCTCTGGGTGACTCCACTGGTGACCAGCCACTTAGTTGAGGTAGTCTTAATGATTCTAACCTCCTGGGTCCTGTTAGCAAGACATGTAGCTATCCAGCATGTTCTAAATCAGGAGTGTCCAGCCCGCGGGCCGCATGCGGCCCGCGACCCTTAAATTTAAATTTAATTTTAATTTAACTTTTTTTCCGTGTGTTTACACGTTCGCGTACTTTTGCTGTTCTGCGCATGCGCCAACTTTCGTTTTTTCATACCAGCGTCATTCCGCTGGTATGCGCATGCGCGAAAACCCCGTTCGGTCGTTTTTTAATAGTTCTGGTAAAGCTGAAGGAAGGAGCGAGATCGTGGAGAGAGGATTTATTTTATTTCGGAGTACACACTGACTACAGTTACACTACAAAAGGTAAGGTAAGTAATTTTGTGAGTTTAAAGTGGACAGATTATTTTTTTTTTAACTACTAGTTATATACTGTCATTCCTGTGATTTCCTTTCTGCAACATGTTGAAATAAGCATGCCTTGCACATATGCATTCTATTATTACTTGGATGTTCCAAATTAAATCTGGATTTTCTTCAGAAACTTTTTTAACAAAAAATATTTATAGAGAGCGAATAATGGCAGTAGATCTGCCCATTTAATTTACATTACAGTGAAGGATCCTTCAAGTTTCTCTTGCATCCAAAATTAAATTAAAATAGGCTTACAAGCAAACTAGGCAGCCGTGTGAAAGAAGTGAAACAAAAAATAAGGGAGTGAAGAAACACTGTGAGGGAAGTGTGTGTGTGTGTGTGTGTGTGTGTGTGTGTGTGTGTGTGTGTGTGTGTGTGTGTGTGTGTGTGTGTGTGTGTCTGTTTGCATATGTGTAAGTATCTCAGTGTGATACAGTGAGAGTAAGAGAAAAAATGTCTACTTTCCTTGGTTATTTAAAAATTAGTGACAACGCATGGCATTTGCTTGTATTCAAAGTCTACTCTATATTAATATAAACGTAAGGAATTCTTTTAGTCATTGAAAAAACTATAATTGTTCTTAATGAAGCAGAAGTGTTATTCACTTGTTTACCAATTATGTTGGGAGAGGAAACCTAACAACATATGTTCTGTATTATTTTAAGTTATTCACAGTATCATCATAATTATTTCAACTATTTCACTGGCTTGAAGGTCAAACTTTGCTAACTGCTGTATTTGTAAAAACATTTTATGGTGGCAATTCCAGCATACTCTGCCTTTGGTTTCACAGTACCAAACATCTTGAATATTCTACTTAATATTCTAATTATGAGACGGGGTGGGGTCATGATAATTAATATTATGTGCAGGAGTTTTATCACTCATTTTGTACTTAAGCATAAAATAGTTCACTGATGTTTTCAAACTTAATAGAATAATAATTCTTCGGCACAATAATCAAAACTCTTATATGCATCATTTTAGGAAATTTCATTTTAACATGCAATGCTCTGTTGGTATTTATGGTTAGGAGCTATATCACGTAATTAAAGGTGTTTCTCAGGGAAAGAAATGTGCACACACACACACACACACACACACACACACACACACTCTGCATCTCACTACAATATATTTACTACCTCCCTCCACAATCCGAAAACTAAATAACCTTCAGTATGTAATGAGCCAATACAACATGAAGAAAAAACTATTTTAATTTGATGCATTGTAAGTGTACACCAGTCAGTAAAATAAAGATAGCACCACTGCGAGGGGCAGAACAAACCTGATGTCAGTATCATGCAATTTTCTATGTAACTGTTACATCTTGGATTATGTTGATACACTAGTAAGCCATTTTATCAGACCAACACTGCAAAAGAATCGGAGATCTTTTCTATTTAGCCAAATGCAATAAGCTTACTTTTTACTATGTATATGACAAAAGCATAAGGATGGAACAGCAGCTGAAAGGAGGGTGGAGCTGCATGAATTTTCTCTTTTCTAAACAAACTGCATTAATTTATTTATTCATTCATGCACAGTTTTCCTTACCATCTGAAAAGCAACCAAGGTTGATAGCAGGACTTACTGCAAACGGTCCCCCATACCATGCTACATATCACACACCACACACTCACATATATACATATCACCCTTATAACATTATCTTTGGGGTGAGTTTAAGCATTCATTCATTCATTCATTTAATTTGTTAGCCAGGATAATTCAACTATGTGCCTAGAAATGGTGTGTTTTGTGTTGTTGCCTCCGTGACTCAAATTTTAATTCCAGAATTTCATGTTATTGGTTAAGTTAAGTTACATATTTCAATCCGCACTCCTCAGTACTTCAAAAATGAAGGCTAAATTAGTTTTTGCATCTGAGCAAAGTTTTGCATGAAGGTATTTGAGAATATACCTCTGATGACTCATAATTCACAATATAATAAAGCTCAAGCATAACTAGTTTTTGATATTATGTATCCTTAGCAATGGTCAAGGTTTTTGTCCTTTATTATGATTCTGGTTGGTGTTTTGGAATGCTACTAGGGCAGATTCAGTGCAATGGGTTGGTGTAAAGCTGTGTTGTATTAAGAATAACATATTCTTTTCTGTTAAAAAGTGATGATCTGTTTACATATCCATCTTTCTGCAACCTTTGCAAGTAATGATAATGTAGCAATGGGGAAATAGATAATTTGAGTCATGTTCCTTGTGAATGGGGATAACATGAATGTTTATATATCGTTTATGGATGTATGAGTCAGTTATAAAGTGATTCATAAGAATCTCATAAGATTTGCTATATAAACAGCTTTTTAATACAGAACTCGCACTAAGAAATTATCTGGAGCTAGTGAGCTTAATTTTAATGTTGGAATAGTTTCTTAACTGTTGATGGAGATACTGGCTGAAGTGAGAAAAGTTCTGCATTTTTTTTGTTTGTAAGAGGACTTCAGAAAATGCATCCTAACTCAAATCCTGTTATTGCAACTTTCTAAGTTTATAAGAGCAGTTTTTAAAATTTGTCCTTTTGGGGCTTTTTCCACTAACCTGGACTGGGATTTTATTCCAGAGTGAAGGGAGCCTCTGGGTTATGAATTTGTCCCTCCAGCATGTCCTATTTATTTCAGTGCTGAGGTTCAAGTCTCTCGAGTGCGTAGCTCGATGGGATTTGGATTTTCTGAGGTGCAGCATGTCCATTAATTCCGGGTTGGACATGGCTTTATACGTCAGGCACAGATTGCCTCTGAACAGGCGGTATGCCGCTGAGTAGAGCTAGAGTTTCTTTAACCGGGCAGCATATGGCATCTGTTTGAGCCCTTTGATCCTCTTGGTGAGGTACTTTTGGGGTCTTTCCAATTGCTGCAGGTGTCTGGTAAGGTCCATCCCAAAAGGGGCATTGTACTCAATTATGGGCCTGGTGAGGGTAAGATGCTACTCAAGGGCAGGGTCATACCGGCCTGGTCTACATGCTCAGAGAGCTCCTTTATGTCTCTTTTCATGTAGTCCAGGGAGGTACATCTCAGGTCATTCACACCAGCATGGACAATGACTGAGTCATATTTGTACTTGCCTTGCAGTGACCTGAGTGCTTGTGTTATGTGGCAGATCCTAGCGCCCGACAGGCTGCTCACCGTGACCCTCTCCTTGTTCAGCCTGGTGAGCGGGACGTCAGTGTGCCTGACGATAGTCACCTATTACAAGTGTATCAGGTGTGTTGTTTAGTCTTAAGGGCTGTGACTGCTTGGTACACTGGCTTTGTGAGATGTGTTGCATGTGTTTTGTTTTGGGGTAGTGGTTGCTTGGGTGTCTGCTTTGGACGTGTCTGCTGCTTAGGCAGATAAAATCTCAGGACATTTGCCATTTTTTAAATTTTTTGTCAGGACACAACTGCCCAAAGAGGGACTGTCCCTCGCAAAGTGGGACAGGTGGTAACCCTAATTGAACTATGCTGACTCATTTGTAAAATTACTTGGTAATTATACAGTCTGAATAATTCATTACAATATTTCAGTTTGTTATACTGTTCCATTAGTTATTCCTCAGTGCTGTCTATACTAGGCAAAATGACTCAAAAGAAAGGGGTGTTAAAATCTGTAGTCTAGTGAACGTCCATCAAACTAATATGAAACGGAGGTCAATATGTATATAATATATATTGATTGTGGCCTTTTCCAGTAGGTATCTGTCTGCATGTCTGTCTGTTAACTGACTATGTAAGCTAGTCTGTGAACATGTCAATGCATTCGTGCTTGAAGTGTTTGAAACTTTACTAAGATGTTAGATTTAACTGTTTTTTAAATAATTAGAATGAGATATTGAATTTTAGGGCAAATATGCATTTATTAATTTATTTATATTTATTAATTTATTTATTGTTCAAATTAACGTACAATACAGCCACATTAGTCCACATAAACCTGTGGTGTTTTTTTTTTTTTTTTTTTTCTCTTCAGTTAATGAGAGACTTTTTTTTTTTTTTTTTGGTCCTCGCTTGCCGTTTGCCCCCAGACCATTTCTGTTGACTCAATGTGGCCCTTGCAACTGAAAAGGTTGGACACCCCTGTTCTAAATGGATTTATTTATTGGCATTTGTTTACTGGAAAAGTCCGACTGGGTCACAAGAGCCCATTATTGGTGGATGCCTGGAGAGAAGAACCCCACTTAACTGAGAAAATAAAAATTTCAAACACATTACATAAGAAACGACTGAAAATTATACATTTCAAAAATCAACAATATTGTAAGGCATAGAGGTATACTGAAAGTGTTACAAAGAGAACAATGAGAAAAAAAGTACTATATACAATTCTGGGGAATGTTATTTTCACAATTCACAGTAGTAAGTAAAAGTCATGTGATTAGTTTGATTGTAGATATAAAGGGGGAGAGAGAGATTAGTATAGATTGGTATAAATGAGGAGGTCATGGGAAGAGGTTGTGTAAAGTAGTAGAGGGAGTTAGCCAGGTGAAGATGGGTAGATAGAATCAGTACAGAAAGGGGTGGAGAAAAATAAACAAGTATTTATGTTCAGCAGGGGGGAACAGCATGAGCAGAGCCTTGAGTTTGATAGGTGGCCTTTCAGAAGATGCTTGCAGGAAGGATGATAGGTTACAGTTCTAATAGCCTGTGGAACAGAATTCCATTTTTTGGCAACAGAGTAGAGCTAAAGGCTATTTTCAATTACTTTTTGAGGTTTATAGATGAGAATTTGTTTATCATTACAACAAAGGAGTCTGAGTGATAGGAAAGAAGAATAGAGCTTAGAGCAGGTTCATACCTAGTTCCGTAAGTTTGTTGACCATGCCCAGGTGGGGTATTTTATCAAACGCGTTGGTCAGATCTAGATAGGCAGTATGCACTGTTTTCCCCTCATCCATTGCCTAAGTGACCTTTTAAAGAAGTCTGCCAGATTCAGTAATCTTGTCCTTTGACATAGCCAAACTGGGATGGATCCAGTGTTTGAGGGTCTCCTGTGTCCTTGATGATAATTTCTATGATAAATATTTTCCATAGCTTTGTCAGTAGTATCAGACTAGTGGGTCTGTAGAAGGTCCTCCTTTGTGAAGGGGAATGCCAGTTAGTCATCCATTCACGTGGCACAAAGCTCTTTTTTTAAGACTGTAGTTAAATGACTCCAGGAGTATTTAACTCCTGTTTCTGACTGCTCAAGAGGCATCCTGGGATGTTATTGAGGCCCACTGAGGCCGTATTCTTGGCTTTAGTGAATACAGCCAGTATATGCACCCTAGTTAGTTAGAGGGTGCTTATTGTAAAGGATGGTTGGGGGTGAGAAGGGGGGAAAGTTGGAATTTAATTTGTCCACTAACAGGTTCAGTATATATCGCTAGGTTTGGTGAATTTTTGACACCGTTAACCACCAGTTTAGCACATTGCTGTGTGCTGCCTTTGAGGTTTGTGACATAGCAGCACCCGAGAGGCAGTCTTAACTTCAAAGTTGACTTTCCACATAATTTGCCCGCTTAGTTGTCTATTTAGTTCGATGAGAGAGTTATATTAATGGGAATTACCCTTCCTGGTTTTTGCCATAATCTTTTTTTCCTTTTGTTATATATCTTGTTTAAGTCTTGGGTTTACGTGTGGTAATTACAGCATCTTCTATGCAGCCATTTACATGGTTGTACAGAGTTTACAGAGCAATTCAGCCTAGACTGCTATGTTCTCAGGTTTAGAGTGGTATTGAATATTGACAAACCATCACTTAAAAGGTAATTTGCCTTTGAATCATTCCTCACCCTCTAACTGTAACTAGGGTGCATATACTGGCTGTCGTCACCAAAGCCAAAAACACGGCCTCAGTGGGCACAGGAAAATAATTTTCTTGTGGCGAAAGCCAGGGTACCTTTTTGGCTAGGCTTATATAGGCCCTAGGGGCTAATAGCCTACTACCTACATATGAATCTGTAATCTGTCAAACATTTTAATTCTGCTAAATGTGTTTCCCTTTTTCCATAAGAACCTTTAAATAGAAAGGGTCACTTAGTGGATGAAGAAAATGTCCATATAGAAGTATCAGTCACACTAGTATGACATCGGCTATTAACTTAATGTTTACTGCAACTATATTTAAGCTTACTTGAATTATATAGGCTGCAGTTTTGCACAACTACAGATGTAACATAAAAAGCATTGAACACCATCACAGATTTGTAAAAGACCCTAAAGTATGAATGGAAGAAGACAGCTCAAGAGAATAAAACTGTCAGCTTAACTTAGAATGAAGTCCAGTGTCCCAGCAGCATAATGAATCTTAAGCAAGTAATAATGCTCAACAGGGTGTGTTCTTAGTAAATAATGTACGCCCAGAGGTGTTCTGTGGCTTCAGGCTTCTGCACCCTTGGAGGGGCATTATTTGCACAGTAACACGCACCCTGGAGGGCATTATTTCCCTTAAAAAAAAATGGGCTGTCTGTTAAATTGTTTTGTATTTGCTGCGTTTTTTTTTTTTTCAGTGCACAGACAGACACACCGCACACAGACACACATGCACACACACACACACATTTTTGATGTAAAATAGTTCCTCCACCTAATGCTTCATACTAGTGTAGTATATGTAAATGATGTTGGAGGAAACATTTTACATGTGAAATAGAAGTTTAGTAATTATTTAATGTCTACACATTCTCTCTCTCTCTCTCTCTCTCACACACACACGGACATGCACACAAACATTTAGAAGCTGTGTAGCTTTTAAGACATTGGTAAACTTAATTAAGAATGCCAGACATTACAAGTTTCTTACCTCCATACCCCTCAACTGTCCAGATTATCCATGAATGTCTAGATGTTTACCTAATTTTAATTTTGGGTCTGTTCCTCATAAAATTTGTGGTTTGCTGGCAAATCATTGGGGGTTGAAGTTACTAAATAATATACATTTGAGTTTGACTTCTTTAGAAAATGCATCTTGTTCTAGCAACTTTTTAAGCTTGTAAAAACACCATTTAAAATCTCCCTATTTCAGAGCCTCCTCCAATTATTTTAGGCTTTATAGCTTTATCTGAAAGGTGTGCATACTTTGTAACTGCTGCTGCCACCGCTTGATCGTTCAGTCTGTCCTACTCACTCGCTCGCTCGCTCTGTGTCGCTCTGTGTCTCTCATACACACCAATCACCAGCTGTGCACTACAAAGTCCACAGTAGTGAATTCCCCAATTAAATATCTTACTAGTCAGCAGGGTCAACTTTAGAGTTTTTGGGGACTTGGGCAGGATTATAAGAGTCGGGGGTTGCCAGAAGAATTACTAAGCCAGGGGATCATAGGAAAACTACTTGAATCACAATGACATCAAAATTATAAAGGAATCTGTGGTCCAAAAAATAATTTACTAATTCAGATACCTTTGTAGCTGTAACAAAATGAGTGTTCCTGGCAGGATTAATGAAATCAGATTATTACCAGCATTACATAAAAGAGGAGGTCATCCTGGTTAACAGAACCAAGAGGTCACAACAGAATTAGCTAAGGCAGGAAGACCCATATAGGATTAAAATCATAAAACATTAGCAGGATTACTAGACTTAGGAGGTCTAGTGAAGAAAACATGATAAAGAAGTGGGCCTTAAAAGAATTTTCAGAATTAGGGAATGCCAGCAGAATGGAGTTGCTGTACAGTAGCATTAAAGGAGTCCGAACGGTCATTATTGTTAACTGATAGGTGCATGCAGTAGTACTGTTGGAGAATATGGCCAGTCATCTGCATTGACTGAGCCAAGTTAATACAGTCTGAGAAACAGTGGCAGATTTATTGAAATCCTGCAACCCCAGATAATTTCAGACAACCTGTGTTAATTTTCAGTGCAACCAGACATGTTTGAATCTTAGAGGTACAGAACTAGTGCTACTTTTATGGGGTTGTCATTCCAGTCCCATCCCGTGTTACCTAGCTGACTTACTAACTGCACAGTCTGCAGTGTTATCTTGCCTATGTTTTAAGAAAACATCAGGTAGCTGGCTGTAGGTAGGAGGCACCCAGTGACGTTGAGCTTTTTGTCTAGAACCTACTATACTTCCTTTTTGTAATTTATGCTACCACTGCCTAACAAACATCAGGCCATCTCTCACTCAGTCTATCCCATTCATTCCCTACTAGGAGAGACTTGACTGGATGGAGGTGTGTGTGGGGGGTCATTATCCATTCATCCATCAAAAATTGTTCAAGTTCTTTTTTTTTTTTATTTTTTCCCCAGCCCTAACTGTGCACATACACATTGATGCACCAGGGAGGGAATGTGCAGTGGGCTGATTAAAGAGGATGTCCCCTCCCTTCTGCAAGGGACATTCCATCTGAACAGCACTGCCCCTCCTCACACAGCACAAGCAGTGGTCTGTCTGGCCTCCCCCAAGGAGATTAAATCTACCTATATGCCTCTGAGTGCAAGCAAACCCCACCTTCCCATGTGAGAGGCAAGCAGGTCATACCTCTCCACTTCTCCCTGTTCCTGGCAGTTCACCACTGCCAGGGTTCCTAACTGACCTCCAGTCACTTGGGTTGCAGTCTGGGCTAAATCCCACTGCACCATGACCAGGCTTCTCTCTTTATTTTCCCTCATTCATATGTGTAGCTGTAGACAGTCTATGAAAAGCCAGTGTACATTTTCATTAATATTTCCCAAGTAACCTTGTTGGCTCTACATTGAGTACCTTTATCTGGGTATTTTGCAGGGAAGACCTGAAGAGTAGGAGGAAACGCACTCCTCACCTCTCCCCTTCTGTTATATTGACAGTGATGCAGTTGACATCTGTAATCATCTGCATGGTGACGTTTTCCTATGGACAATAATTCTGTGTATTGTAGTAGAAGTGCTTCATTCTAAAAAAAAAAAAAAAAGTTCAGAAGATATAATTCAAGATAACTGTTAACTTCACACTTGCTTGGTGACATCTGTGTGGTTGTGTACCCCATATTCATGGGGTGATGCTAAATGCCCTTACTCGGACTTCCTTATGTTGTAGTGACTGGCTCATCTGCTGTTTATCATTTTTAGACACCCATGGAGTTCTAGTGCCTGAGTGTGCATTAGCACTGGGCATGCACTATTCAACTTTGTCAACTGATGACCTGTTGTAGTAGAAAAGGAGAGGACTGCCAGTTGCCAACATTCTCGCTACAGGAAATTTCCATGAGTGGAAAGATGACACTGATTCAAAGAAGGTTACATGAAGTTTCATGGGAATTTAGCAGGCAGAAGATCGAAGATACCTACAATGTTTTCTCCTCCCTCATTTTGTTTTGCTTCTGCCTGCTTAACATCAAACCATCCCCTAAGGACATAAAGGTGAAGGCCAACAAACAGGGCTGTTATTTATTCAGGCAGCCATTGAAGTTGTTAGTACTCTTGCTGGCATTATGACAATGAACGTATTTCAAATTGGGCCCTAACACCACTTATTGTGACTGATGTAAGCACCAGGATCAACACAGGGCCTCATGCTTGCTGCCATCACAGACTTGGGAAAACTAAGCCCGCATCCCTACTCTGGCCATTTCTTTACTTAACAAGCCTCCAGTTGTTTGGTGGCTGTCAGTCAGGTGGAACCACTGTCCTGTCTTCAGGATGGATGACCTGACCTCTGCCACTCAACTCCCATTCTCCTCTGCTTGCCAGTATTTGCAGCTGAAGTACTATTGGAGTTCCTGCTAGTCATAGACAATGCTTCATCTCTGTGGTACAGAGTCAGGATCTCCACAAGAAAGTTGACCTGGCATGACCTTTTGTCATGGACTTGGATTCAACATATCTTTAACTGATTGTTGCACCATTTATTAGTTCTAGCCATTATTAACCACTTAGTGTGATCTGCTGATGGAACTCCTTTTGTGGATTAGCTTTTGTGGTAGGTTCTTGTGCAACAGTTCTTTATTTTGGAACTCAGAGCATGAATGGTATTTTAAGAGCATGCTTTGCAGTTAGAGGAAACATCACTTCTCCTGACTGTTATTAATTTGGGATAAACTGTAAAGTTAATTGCTATGGATGGGCATGCTGCTTTTGGTATCCGTGAACGTTTGTTTTTTGCACTTTGCTTGTATTACAGACTTTTAGAAGCAGTAGTCTACCTATTTAGCTGTCACCTAGTAAAGACCTGAAAATTGCTTACAGTATAGCATGTATGGAGACAAAATATTTGTGTATTTTCTATTTGATAACCAGGTAGGTGGAGTGGTCTGGACACCCTTTTCAGCCACAACCTGGGCACAGTGGCAACAGTAATTAGAATAAACAATAAAATGAAAAATAATTTCAACATCAGTTAGACAAAAAAAAAAAAATTAGAGAACGTTAAAACATTATATCTGATGTTGTCGTTTTCATTCTTCCTCAACATATGGGTTCGGATCCAGTCCTCTGATCTGACTTGGCTGCTTATTCCACACTTAGGATCCAGCTCTTGAGTTCCTCCCTATACCCATAATGCTCTATTGCATCCCCAAAGCCTCCGATCTCATTTACTGCCATTGCGAACAGATGCAAGTTTCCAAACTCTTGAACTATTGTTGGTCTTGTGAATTCTGAAACTTTTATTGATGTTTTCTGTTTTCTACATATTAATTTGTCTGTCCTATAAGTTTCTCTCACTGGCATTAGGGTGTATCTTTCACTTTCTGCTTTATCATAACTTTTTAGGTAGTACTTGTTTAACATTGCTGGTAATGTCCTTTACCCACTTTTAGGGTATTTTCTTGCTTACCATAGTTGTAGCAGACTTTTCTTTCTGTTTCTTACAAAAAATTTTTTTTTTTTTGTAATAGTGAGTGTAAACTTTTTCTTTTTAAACTCTGTGGAGATGTTCTTCGTGTTTCACTGTTGCAGTCATTACATTTGGGTAATCCTGCTGGCAGGTTGCCCTCAGTCGGCCTGAATTCCAAAGTCTTGGGTTCTGCATCGGTTGCTGTTGCCCCTTCCCTGACGTCAGGTCATCAGGGGTATAAAAGATGCAGCTGACGCCATTTTCTTTGGTCTTTCTTGCCGCATGGTGCCCGAAGCAGAAGCAGTTCGCAAGTGCCAGTCTGCCGACTCCTGAGATTTTCGTGTTCGAGTTTCAGATCCGAAGTCTTCAATAAAGCTAAGTACCCCGTTGGGGAAACTTTTTTCTTGCTCCAGGCCGATGTCCAAAAAAAGTTAATTGTATTTCTTGTAGAAAGCAAATACCTCATAAAGACTGACTTTCTTGCTGTATTCCTTGCCTAGGCCCTGATCACAACGTTTCAGATTGTCTGTTTTGTGCTAGTTTTAACCAATGCACTATTAAGCGTCTGTATGATTTTGCATTAAACTATTTTGGACGCAGGTTTAATTATCCAGAAATGTCATCTGATAGCCATCCGACTACAGGAGTTCACAAAAAACACAAAGAAAAAGAGGGAGATAAACAACCGAGGCCCAAAACCGACGAAGAAGCGTCTCCTAAGCCAGTCGCCGGTTCGCAGTGAGGCGCTTTCGCAGCCCCTGATGCCTGCTACTTTAGAGTCACAGGCCGCTACCGACTCCCACATGGGAGTCGGCTATGTCGCTGGAAACTCGAGGTATTGGAGCCTCGGACACTATTCCCTCAGATGGGTCTGGAGCCGCTGAGCAGGCACTGGCTTCTGAGGGTGTATTCAGACCTAAATATCTATACATTAAACCGACTTCAGCTTCAAAGGCAAGGACTAAAGCACCTTCAAAGACAAAGAAACAAACTCAAGAGCCACATGGACAGGCCTCCATGCCCAAAAAACAGATGTTCAAAATGGCCGAAGACTTGATTACCTTGATCAGGGGTTCCCATCCCCCTCCTGATAAGAGGCCTAGGCAAGAGACAGACTATGAATCTTCAGATCAGGTTTCTATTTCTTCTGATTCACTTGTGATCAGGAATATTCTCTTCCCCCCATGAGGATTCTGATGCTGAAGAATCTATACCTTCAGCTTCTCCTCCTGAGGACTATTCTTTTTGGGGAAACCTTGTATACCATGAGGGAGCATTTCCACTGGGATTGCCAAGATTTTTCAGAATCTAAAAAGAGGCTCAGGGACTTCCTTTTACTACCTCAGCACAGGCCTCTAGCCATTCCACCTGTGTTAGACATTGTAGATGGTGTTTTCAGAGTCTAGTCTCTGTCCTGACAGATATTACAGGGTCCCTGACTCTGATAAATTCCTTTTCAAAAACCCTTCTCACAGGGTCCCAAAGGAGTTGAGGCTTCCGCTGCAAAAAACCCTACCCCCTCTGACAGAGATTCTAGGGCACTGGATAGATGGGGAAAAAGGTTTACAGATCTGCTACCTTGGCTATAAGGGCCTTAAAGTGTCAGTTTCATATGCTCAAATATCAGCAACATGTCATGGCATTGCTTAAACAGAAAATGTTAAACTCTGAATGTGCAGAAAACAAGGAAATGCAGGATTTATTGCATGCAGCTGAAAAAGTTGAAAAGCATACTTTGCAATGTGGTTTTGATTCTCTGGAGGCCTCCTGCAGGGCTGCAGTTACAGGTTCTGTAATTAGGAGGCATGCTTGGTTAAAGGAACAAAATCTGCCTGATCATGTCAAAGTTAAATTATTAGATGCACCTTTACAACATGATACTTTGTTTGGTGTTAAGGCAGAAGAGGTGTTAAAGAAAATGGAGGATAAAGCTAAATCTATGCAAACTGTCAAAGATTTTTTAAAAGTACAGCCACCTAGGTTTAGTAGACAGTGCCCTACAAAGAATTGGTCCTTTCCTGTGTCAGACAGACCTCAAAGGGGCAGATCCAGATGCCCTAGAGGCAGATCCCAGGCGCAAGGTTCCTACAGGTCAAAGCAATGGGGGGTTCTTCTACCTCCAAAAGTGGAGAAGACAAATCACAACCATACAGGAAACAGTCCCAGTGACTTCCCCCTGCCTGCACCAAGCACTTATCTCCTGGCAGCATCCTTAGGGGGAAAAAATAGCACTTTTTTCTCAAAATTGGCGCATTATAACCCAGGACAAGTGTGTTCTAAACATTGTCACAAGACTACAAGTTTGACTTCCATACCCTGCCAAAGGCAAATGGTTGGCCAGAGCTGCCAAAAAATCAATGGGCAGAGGCACAAAAACAAGTCTCATCCCTCATGGACATGGGGGTCATTCAAGTATCAGAGCAAGAGCAGGGACAAGGATTTTACTTGACTGTTCTTGGTACCCAGAAAGGACAAAGCCTGGAGACCAATACTGGACCTAGCTATTCTAAACACATTCCTGGATATACCAAAATTAAAAATGTTGACCTTGCAGCAGCTTCTGCCCATGCTGGGCAAGAAGGCTTGGCTTGTGACTTTAGACCTAAAAGAGGCATACCTGCATGTCCCAATCAGGCAATCATGCAGAAGATATACCTCCGATTCAAGGCTGGCTCAATGCATTACCAATTCTCTGCACTGCCCTTTGGCTTATCTACTGTGCCCAGTGTCTTTACAAATGCCTGGCACCAGTAATTGCATTCTGCAGACAGAGGAATACAAATATATCCTTACTTGGGCGACTGCCTAATTCAAGCAGAGAACAGGGACATTCTTCTACAGCATCTGGCGTTTCTGAAAAGACTTCTAACATGCCTTGGGTACACAGTCAACGAAAATAAATCAAAACTAGTACCCTCTCAAGAGATAATATTCCTGGGTGCAAGCTTAAATACAACTGCCCAGATGGCTTATCTCATGCCAGACAAACAAAGACAACTGACTACCTATTTCAAAATATTGGCAACAAAGGCCCAGTTATCTGCAAGAAAAATTCTGCAGGCTTTGGGCTTCATGGCATCCTGCATCCTACTAATTCCATATGCAAGACTGCATATGAGGAAACTGCAGTGGTACCTAAAAAGTGTTTGGACTCAACATTGCCACAGCATGGAAACAATGAATCTGAAGTAGGCAGACTTCATTCGTCTGCAACCTGTGGGTATCGGATCCGACCTCGGATCCGAGCCGGCAATTCAAAAGCTTAGGCTTCGAGCTCCTAGCTCCTCCCTCTTACCCATAACCCCTTGCCAAGCCCTGACTGACCTCAGATTTCGTTTGCCGCTTTTCAAGTAGCGACGGATTCTTGAGCTCCTGGCGTTTTTTGGTGACAGATAAGTTTGTCTGACAAAAAAAGTTTAAAAAGTCTCTATTTTTGTTACTTATATTATTAGTGTTGATTGTGTTAGGCTTTCCTCTCTCTTTTTAGTTAATATTTCATGGGTTTTGCGTAGTTTGGTGTGTTTGTGTTGTTAGGCCTTCAGGGTTTATAATGTCTGAAGCCCATAAGGCTGTTTTCTCTAAATGTACCGAGTGTGGCCATAAGCTGTCCCCAGCGGATGGCCGCACTCAGTGCGTTAAATGCTTGGGGGTTGAACACCTGTCATCTGGTTGTACCATTTGTGCAGGGTTCAACCCCCTGGCTTTGAGGGAGCGGAGGTCGAAGCTGGTGCTGGCGGGTCTTTTACCTCCAGATACCGCCGGCTTCTGCCCTTCTACTCAGCAACCTGTTGCTGTGGGCTCTCCCCCTCCGGCTGGGACTCAACCTCCCTCTAAGTTGCCGGAGGGGAAAGAGTCCTCTAGGGAGAGAGAGAAGAAGGAGAGGCACAGGGAGAGGCACCACAAACGGAGAGCCGAAACTTCCAGTTCGGCTCCTCCATCTAAGCAGGCCTCCCCTGTACCTTCTAGCTTTCCTCCTCCTCGGCTCCACTCCCCTCGGTTCTCTCCTGGACCCGAGGAGGAGGAGGCTAGCCCTTCTAGGAGGTCTCCGAGGCGGCTCTCCTAGGTCCGCTTCGGTGGCCTCCACCAGGTCAACTTTTTCCATGAGTGAAGCTGATATGGACCGGATGATGAGGAAATTCATCCAGGCCCAAATGCAAATGGGAGTGCTCCTAGCCCCCCCCCCATCCGGGAGGGGCTTCGACCCCTTTTTTCGCCCCTTTGGCTCCTTCTCCGACCCATACCACGGGTTCGGAGCTGTCGGCGCCGGGCAGACTTGGATCCGGGGGTGGGTCGGATCCGATAGGTAGACGCACCTCGGATCCGTCCCATCCCTTGAGTGCTTCGGGTACTTCGGACCCGACCTCTCGGAGCCGAGGACCGAGCCTCGGATCCGAGGGAGCTGGTGTGTCTTCGGCTCCGTCCAGGTCGGAGCACACCGGTCTCTCGGATCCGACGGTTTCGGCTCCGACTCCGATCCGTGCGTCGGATCCGAGTGGGGGTCGGCTCTCGGGGTTTAGAGAAGCTGGCTCCCCCTCGGCCTTCGACGTAGTGGAAAGGGCACTGTTGAGGACGTCCGGACCCCCGGTCCCTGCCACGGCTCCATCCCGCACTCCCTTGCAGTTGGGCCAGGCCCCCACCAGCCGGTCCCAGGGACAGCCCGCCTCGATGTCCCAAGTGGTTCCCTTGGAACATCCAACTGCTGAAGAGTACTCCTCGGACAGCCCCCCCGATGAAGTACCTCGGAAGCGCAAGTGCAAAAGGAGGCACATGGACTCCCCCGAGTCCGTTACCGAAGACACAGATTTGGATGAAGGAAGGCTCCCCAAGGTCACCCCCTGAGGACGTCTCATTTGGAGACATTATGGAGATGTTAAGGATCGGGGGGGTGGTCTGCCCCCAAGGCTTCCTCGGACGAGTCTGTGTTCTTGGAGGCATTCGAGGCGGGCCCTTCTACCTCTTGGGTGTCCCCTCCTGCTGACCCTCTGGTGGATCTTATATCCATCAGAGCGTGGAAGGATCCGGACACCGTTGAGCCTGTACCCAAGCGTCCTGACCGCATCCATTCCCCTCCGGCGGACCGCACTCACTGGAGCAAGGGCCCCCCAGTAGATGCCATGATGATGGCTGCAGCCACGAAGAGGGAATTGGCCCAGGAGAGTCCCTCCATGCATCCTCCGGGCAAGGAGTCCCGCTCGATGGATCGCATTGGGAAGCGAGTTTTCAGTTCAGCAACCTTCTCTTTGAGAGCGCTGAACTACATGGCACATGTCATTAGGATGCAGCGGGATCTGATTAAAGAATACGCTGCATCTCCCCCGGAGTCCATGTCGAGTGAGGATAAACAGGTATACTCCACCCGAAAGGCCACTCTCAGATCAGTTTCCAATACATCTATGCGGCTGCTTTCTCACGCTACTGAGGGAGCCGCTAGAGCCAGCAGAGCAGGCCTAGTCATGAGGCGACAGGCCTGGCTCTGCCACTGTGATTTTGCAGAGCCCTTCAAGGCGACCTTCGCGAATGCCCCCTTCGATGGTTCTGCCTTGTTTGGCAAGACTGTTCACGAAACATTAGTCCAGAGTGAAAAGGACGGGAAGATGCTGTCTGCCGTCGGAGTCCGCTTCTCAGCTCCCCAGAGGTCCTTCTCTAAGAACCAAAAGGGACAGAAGAAGATGTGGTTCCGGAAATCGCAGCAGTCCCAACCTGCTCCGGATAACCAGTCCTTCCGTGGCAGAGGAGGACTGGGAGGTCACCATCCTAGAGGCAGGGGGGCTCCTAGCAACTTTGGGTCCAGAGAACCTTTCTCTGATAGACCCACGCAGCAGCCCTGAAAGGTTGCCCGGCTGTCCGTCTCTGGAGGCAGTCGGGGGGCGTTTTTCGAGGCACCTGACTTCTTGGGAGTCCATCACAACAGACCGTTGGGTGCTTCGTGTGATATCCAGAGGTTATTCAATTCCCCTATTCAAGGTTCCCAAATCTCGCAGCCTCCCAGATGTTCCACCCGACCAAAGGGAGGCGGCAGCTGTCGAAATCGAACAGCTGCTAGGAAAAACAGCTATCCAGTGCGTCCCCCTAGATCAAACCGGATTAGGGTTTTACTCCAGGTTCTTTTTGGTGCCAAAGAAAACGGGGGACCTAAGACCAATCTTAGACCTTTCCCAGCTGAACCTGTCTGTAACCAAGCAAAAGTTCCAGATGGTCACCCTCCAATCTATACTTCCCCTCTTGAGGGAGAACGACTGGATGTGCTCCATCGACCTCAAGGACGCGTACTACCACATTCGCATGGACAGACGATCCAGGAGGTTTCTTCGCTTCCGGCTGGGAGCCAGTCATTATCAGTTCAGGGTCCTCCCCTTTGGTCTCACCTCAGCCCCCAGGGTGTTCTCCAAGGTGCTAGCGGTGGTAGCGGCCCACCTGAGGCTCCAGGGATTACAGGTCTTTCCGTACCTGGACGACTGGCTCCTGACGGCATCATCAAGGCATCTTCTGTGCTCAGCCAGGGACTACTTTCTTCAACTAGCCCCAAGGCTGGGCATCACGATCAACTGGGAGAAATCTTTACTGCACCCCACACAAGTTATAGATTTCATAGGAGGAAGATTAAACACCAGATCAATGCGAGCCTTCCTCACTCCAGACAGAATTGCCAACCTGAAGTGTCATGTGACAGCGGTCCTGCAACCATCTCCAACTGCAGCTTCGGTCCTGAGGGCCCTAGGTTCTATGGCGGCAGCTATTCCGCTACTCATTCATGCTCGCACGCATGCGGGTTCTTCAATGGACCCTTCAGGTTCAGTGGTCCCTCTTTGTTCCTCTCTCAACGCTCCGATTGCGGTCAGCAGGCGTGCAGGGACTCCCTTCTTTGGTGGCTTCTTTCTCCGGAGCCCTGGCAGGGAGACCTTTTGTGCTGTATTTCCCGAGCCACAGTGACCACGGACGCTTCTTGCCTCGGGTGGGGGCATTCTGGGAAAGATTGTCCAAAGCACGTGGAATCCCACAGAGACGTCATTGCATATAAATGTCCTGGAAATGAGGGCGGTGCTCCTAGCGTTGCAAGCACTTCACCACGTTCTTCCTTCAGGGACTATTGCGATTCAGACAGACAACATGTCGGTAGTCTGGTATATCAACAAACAGGAGGAACCAGGTCTTACCCCTTTGTCGAGGCCATGAGAGCCTGGGAATGGGCAATTTCCACCAAACGCTTTCTGGTAGCAACGCACATTCCGGGAAAGTCCAACATCCTTGCGGACAAGCTCAGTCGCACCATTCTTTCTCCACACGAGTGGTCTCTCAATCCTCAAGTAGCGAAGAAGATTTTTGCCGTCTGGGGGCAACCCTGTTGCGATCTTTTTGCCTCTTCCTCTAACGCCAAATGCGACAATTTCTTCGCTCTGCTTCCCCCACCAGGGAATTCCGAGAGATGCTCTGGTGCATGCTTGGCCTCCCGGTCTCCTTTATGCCTACCCTCCACTTCCTCTGATGCAGAGGCTTCTGCAGAAAGCCAACAGTTTGGGGAGCAGAATGATTCTCATTGCCCCGTTCTGGCCTCGTCAACCCTGGTTCCCCTTCGTATGGTCTCACAAAATCAATCCACCCTGGATTCTGGATCCAATTCCGGATCTCATCTCCCACCCTCTGGGAATTTCGGTTCCCAATCTGCACCCTGAAGTTGACAGCTTGGCTGCTCCAGTTCCATCCTTGATTAGGACTCGGTATCTCATCACCGGTCAAGGCCATCTTAGTGGCAGCTCATAAACCTTCCACCAGGCAGGTTTATCGGAGTAAATGGAAGAGATTCTCTATTTGGGCGGTACAGAGAACTTTGGATCCTTTCTCGGCACCTATGTCAGCGGTGCTGGATTTTTAACAGACCTCTTTCATCAAGGGCAAGTTCTTCCACGATTAAGGTACAATTGGCAGCTATCTCGCATTATCACATTGGTCATGAGACAGCTGCTCTCATGACGGCGAAATTATGCAAAACATTTCTCAAAGGGATTTTTTGTTGAGGCCTCCAGTCAAGGAGGTTGTACCACCTTGGGACTTGTCTTTAGTTCTGCAAGCCCTTACTGCTCCTCCCTTGAGCCTGCAGCTTCTACAGATCTAAAGTACCTTTCCTGGAAGACTGCCTTCTTGGTAGCTATCACTTCAGCCAGAAGAGTGTCTGAGCTTCAGGCTCTATGCGTCAAGCCGCCTTACCTTTCTTTCTTCCCTGATAGGGTGTGCCTCAGGACCAATCCATCTTTTCTTCCGAAGGTCTCTTCTGAATCTAATATTAACCAATCAATCAATTTACCTGTGTTTTTTTCCCAAGTACTCAAACAAAGGAGAATACAAATTGCATTCCTTGGATGTTCATAGACAATTACGTTTTATATTCACAGAACAGCTGGTCACAGGAAATCAGATCAGCTGTTCGTCTCCTTTGCTAAATTTGCTCTGGGTAAAGCAGTATCTAAAGTCACACTATCTAAGTGGATTGCTAATTGTATTCTGCAGGCATATGACACTTCAGGTAGACCTGCTCCTCAGAGGGTTACGGCTCATTCTACTAGGGCAGTTTCCACGTCAGCCGCTTTTAAGTCCCGTGTATCATTGGATGATATCTGCTGGCAGCTACTTGGGCCTCGCCTCATACTTTTATTTCTCATTATAAGGTGGATGTTGTTTCTAGAGGAAGAGCATCCTTTGGCTCAGCGGTGCTCCGAAACATCCTTCCATGACAGCCGCCAAGATTCAGGTAGCTGGGGACTCTGTCCCACAGGTTGCAGACGAATGAAGTCTGCCTACTTCAGATTTAGAAGTTATGTACTCACCATAACGTTCCATCTGAGTAGGTGACTTCATTCGGATGCAACCATCCCCCTGACCTTTATAGAGCGAGTTTTTATGCTGTTTTTCGTGTACTGTAGTCAGTATTTTGAGGCAAACTCAATCTGAGGTCAGTCAGGGCTTGGCAAGGGGTTATGGGTAAGAGGGAGGTGCTAGGAGCTCGGAGCCTAAGCTTTTGAATTGCCGGCTCGGATCCGATACCCACAGGTTGCATCCGAATGAAGTCACCTACTCAGATGGAACGTTATGGTGAGTGCATAACTTCTAATTACTCTCATTCCCTGCCTGCAACAGGAGTTTCGATGGTGAGCGAAGGCTTGTCACCAGAACAAGGGACAGCCATTCACATTACCCCCAGCCAGGCAGAACCTAACGACGGATGCATCAGATTATGCCTGGGGGGCCCACATGGCAGGAAGATGCATTCAGGGCACATGGTCCACAAACCAAATTGCATCTACATATCAATCAAAAACAGATGCTAGCTGTTCAAAATGCCCTGACAGCCTTCAAGGACCTACTTCATCTGGGCCAACTACTGATAACAGACAACACCACGGTCATGTGGTATATAAACAAGCAGGGGGGCACACATTCTTACCCCCTTTGCAGACTAGCCATGGCTTTGTGGGACATAGCATTGACTTACCAAGTTCATCTGCAGGCACAATTCCTGCCAGGAAAGGAAAATACTCTGGCAGACGAACTAAGCAGAAACCTCATGGATCCCCACGAGTGGCACCTGAACCCACAAGTCTTCAGCATTATAACAAGGAAATTGGGGTGCCCAGACATAGATCTATTTGCCTCCCCTCACAACTACCAAATAAAAAGATTCTGCACAAGGACTCATCACAGACAAGCATGGAAGGTGGACGCCTTATCTTTCAGCTGGAAAAACCTATCGGTATATGCCTTTCCTCCACTGTCTGTCCTCCCCAAGTTACTCCTAAAGGTCAGACAGGAGAAGCCAAGGATGATATTGATTGCCCCAGACTGGCCTCGCCAGTACTGGTATCCGATCTTAAGAAACTTGTCTCAATGCCCAGCCTGGACCTTACCTCAAACATTTCATCTACTGTCCCAACAAAACAATCAGATCCTGCACAGCCAACTCAGGACTTTAAACCTGGCAGCATGGCAGATAATGTAGTCATACAAAGCACACCTCTTAGTAAAGCTGTGATGGATGTCATTTTGGAAGCCAGAAGGCCTAGTACTAGAAAATTTTATGCTGGAAAATGGAAGAGATTTTGTGCTTGGAACCAGGCACAAGGAACTGATACAGCTGTACCAAATATTCCTCAGATTTTGCAATACTTAACTGAGATGCTGGACAAAGACCTATCTTTTTCATCAATTAAAATTCATGCCTCTGCCATTTCGGCTCATTACAATACAGAACCACCAATCTTTTCTCATCCTTTATTAAGGCAGTACCTCAGAGGAGCCAAAAATTTATGGCCTCCAAGGAGATCACCAATACCTGCATGGGACCTCAACTATGTCTTGGAAAAACTCACCCTGCCTCGTTTTGAGCCAGCTGCTACTGCTGATATAAAGTTTTTATCTTGGAAAACGGCTCTGCTCCTAGCAATAACTTCTGCAAGACCAGTTTCAGAGCTACAGGCACTCGTGGCTGTGGAACCTTTTATCATTTTTTATCCAGACAGGGTCTCTCTGAGGACAAAACCCAACAATGTTAAGTTGTCCATCTCGCCTTCATTCGTGCTGGATGGGTTCGGAGCCGATCCTCGGCTCCGACTCGGCCAATACTAAAGCTTGAGAGCTAATTCCACCGGCTTGAGGCTCCCCTATATCCCACAATGCTAGGCGGTAACTATCCAGATCTCGTTTGCCGCTATAGCTGACGAGGTGCTTTTCTACCGGCTCAGGCAGGTTAGTCAAAGATTTAATTCTAAAGTCTTCTATCTTAGACCCCTAGTACTTTTTTTTTTTTTTTTTTTTTTCACTAAAACCTTTAGTTTTAAATACCCCTTTACCTGGTTCGACAACTTTGTTGCCCTTAATTCCTTTTATTTACCACTTTAGTTTTAGGCCTTAGGCCCCTTCTAGTCCCCTTGTGTGACTGGTATTTTATTTTTAATTAAGGTGTGTGTGTGTGTGTGTGTTTCTTGGACCCTTTATTATGTCCAAGGAATCGAAGGTCTCAGGCTTCAAGAAGTGTCACTCGTGCTGTCAGAAAATGTCTCTGACAGACGGTCACACTTCTTGTGTGTATTGCCTGGGACCTTTGCACCTGCAGGACTCTTGTGCTGTTTGTCATGGTTTTAGCCCTAGAGTCCTGCAGGAACGCAAGAATAAATTAATCTTGCTGGGCTTATTAAAGCCTGAAGGCCCCCCGACTCAGTCTGTGTCGGGGAAGCCTTCTAAAACTTCCAAACAGTCTGCTCCGGTTTCTGAGTCGACTTCTGGAAAGGTAAAGTCTGCTTCGACATCGGCTCCGGCCGGAGCCGATGTTTCCAAGCCTCATACTGTTACCTCGGCTCTGGCTGCAGCCGAAGCTGATAAAACTCCGTTGGCTCCGATACTCTTATCGGAGCCACATTCTAGGAAGAGATCTAGATCCCCCTCTATCGGCTCCGTGCACTCGGCGCCAGGATCCCCTCTTCTTTCTGAACGGAGCCATAAAACTCATTCCTCACGGTCTTCCAGGCTATCTGACCACGATTTGCAAAGGGTAGTGAGTAGACTTCTCAAGTCCGAGGCACTGGCCCAAATGCTGCATAGCCCGACTCAGCAGTCAGTGGCTATTTCCGTTCCCCAATATATTCCTCCTCCGACTCCTTTGAGTTTGGAGCCAGGGCTTGTCGGAGCCATGACTGTCGGTGCATCGGATCAGATACCTTCCCTTTCGGCTCCGTCTGCTCCGATCTCCTCCTTGGAGGGATCTCAGCGCCGAGCTTCCCTCTGCTCCGAGGGGGCAAGTGGCATCGGACCCTTGTCCGACCCCGCTCTCCCTCTCGGGGCTTCGGCGCTGGTGAGTTCGGCTCCGGAGCCGTCCCTGTCGGTGCCGGGGGAGGTCCTTGTCTCTTCGGAGCGGGGACCTCTGGCCTTGCCTGACAGGGGTGCTGTCGAGGTCATGCGGAGCGTGCTAGAACCAGGGTCTGCCCCACAGTCGGCTTCTTCAGCCCCTCCATCTACAGTGCCTGCGGTGATTTCTACCCACCCCCTTGCCTTAGACCGCAGAGAGCCAACTCCTCAAGTTTCCCCATTGGGAATTTCCTCCTCTTCCGAGGCCTCTCCTGACCCGGTAGGAGATCCCCCCTAGGAAGAGGCAGTGCAAGAGGAAGCACATTGACTCCCCTGAGTCTATCACCTCTGACACTGACTTAGAGGAATCTGAAGGTTCCCCTCGATCCCCCTCTGAGGATGTCTCCTTTGCTGACATCCTTGAGATCCTGAAACAGAGGGGGAACTGGCCAGTCCTTAACCCTTCGGAGGATGAGTCAGTGTATCTTGAGGCGTTTGGCTCTCGCCCTTCTACCTCCTGGGTGTCCTCTCCCTTTGACCCCCTTATGGAAGTGGTGGCAAGGAAGGCTTGGACGGCTCCTGATTCAGTCCATTCTACCCTTCTTGGGTCAGGACAATTGGATGTGCTCGATAGATCTTCAGGACGTGTACTACCACATCAAGATGAACAGGCGCTCCAGGAGATATCTCCGCTTCAGGCTGGGAGCCAGTCACTACCAGTTCAGGGCCCTGCCCTGTGGTCTCACTACAGCTCCCCGTGTGTTTACCAAATGCATGGCAGTGGTCGCGGCTCACTTGAGACGTCAAGGATTCCAGGTGTTTCCATATTTAGACGACTGGCTCCTTACCGCCACCACCAGACATCAGCTTCTTCTATCCAGGGACTTCACCATCCAATCTTGCCAAGCTCTAGGCATTTCGATAAATTTCGAAAAATCTGCCTTGTCAATCTATTACTTTTATAGGCGCCACCTTAGGCACACTCAATCTTTCAGCCAGACTCACAGAACAGAGTGTGTCAGACATTCAAAAACAAGTTTCTCTTCTCTTACAATGCAACAAAGTCAAAGCCAGACTAGTTTTGAAGGTGTTGGGACTCATGGCAGCAGCTATTCCCCTTCTCCCCTTAGCTCGCTTTCACATGAGGATCCTCTAATGGATGCTGTTTACTCAATGGTCCTTTCAACAGCTCCAGATGTCCCATACCATATTGATAACTCAATCATGCAAGAATCAACTGTCTTGGTGGATCACATCACCTCAACTTCTCCGAGGAAGACCCTTCACTCCCCCCCCCCCCCAGTCGCCACGTTGACAACAGATGCCTCCCTGATCGGGTGGGGGGGGGGCATTATCAGGGCAGGACAGTCCAAGGCACGTGGCAACCTTTCGAGTGCCACTTGCACATAAACGTCTTAGAGACAAGAGCAGTGCTTTTAGCGTTGCAAGCCCTTCACGATTCTCTTCCCACTGGGACTATTGCAATTCAAACGGACAACATGTCAGTAGTGTGGTACATCAACAAACAAGGCGGAACCAGATCATACCCTTTGTGTCGAGAGGCACTCAGACTTTGGCAATGGGCGATCTCTTCTCAGCGTTTTCTGATAGCAGTGCACATTCCCGGGAAATCCAACGTTATTGCAGACAAATTGAGCAGGGCAATTCTCATGCCTCATGAGTGGTCTCTAAAGAAATCAGTTCTGGAAGAAGTATTCCTAAGATGGGGCCAGCCTTGCTGCGATCTTTTTGCTACTCCCCAAAGCAGCAAGTGTCACGACTTCTTCACTCTCTTCCTGTTACCAGGCCATCCCACCAGAGACGCTCTAGTCCACGATTGGCCCCGGGGACTTTTATATGCCTTTCCCCCCTTTCCACTGATATCTCAACTAATTCAGAAAGCCATCGCCTTGAGAGTGACAATGATCCTCATTGCCCCTTACTGGCCTCGACAGATATGGTTTCAGTTTGTTCGTTACCTTTTGGAGCAGCCTTGGCATCCAGACCCAGTACCAGATCTGATAACCCACCAGTCGGGTCAGCTGCACCAATCTCTGCTTTCTCTAAACCTCACAGCGTGGTTTCTCCGATTCCAACCTTAACCAGGCTTCCCTCAATATCTCGCTCGGTCCGAGATATCTTGATAGTCTCTCATAAATCTTCTACCCGGAAGATTTATAGTAGCAAATGGAAACACTTCTCTTTTTGGGCAACATCAAAAAACATAGATCCCTTTACTGCACCTATCCAGTCTATTCCAGACTTTCTAGCAGAACTCTTTCATTTAGGATCATCTGCATCTACCATTAGAGTTCAATTGGCTGCCATATCTAATTTTCATGTTGGTGTCTCTGAGTCTAGCATCATGGCTCACAAACTCTGTAAAGCCTTTTTAAGGGGCGTATTTCTTCTCAAACCTCCAATCAAAGATCCCCCGCCTCAATGGGATTTGAACTTGGTTCTGGCATCCTTAATCCTCCCCCCCCCTTCGAGCTGGCGGCTTCATGTTCTCTGAAGTTGCTTTCTTGGAAGACACTTTTTCTGGTAGCTATAACTTCAGCGAGAAGGGTATCTGAACTCCATGCTCTGTGCAGTCGTCCTCCTTACTTAGTGTTTCACAAAGATAGGGTATCCCTCCGTACTAATCCATCCTTTTTGCCCAAAGTTTCCTCTCAAGTAAACCTAAACCAAATTATTGATCTCCGCCTTTTCCCTAACTATTCAAACAGGTCGGAACAAAAGCTACATTTTTTAGATGTTCATCGCCAACTTAGATATTACTTAGACAGGACTAAACAATTCAGGAAATCTAATCAATTGTTTCTGTCATATGGAAGGAAATTGGGCCTTCCTGTTACTAAAGTATCCCTCTCTAGATGGCTCACCTCTACAATTACCTTCATCTATGAGATCAGACATCAAAAACTACCCTCAAGACCTGGAGCTCATTCAACTAGGGCATTAGCTACATCCGTAGCTTTTCAGGATAGGCTGACAATAGATTCCATTTGTGCAGCAGCCACCTGGGCTTCTCCTCATACATTCATTTCACATTACAAATTGGACATGGTTTCCAGAAGCCGTGCCAATTTTGGTTCCACTGTTCTCAAGAGTCTGTTCCGATAGGCCACCCGGGATAAGGTGCAAGGGACGCGGTCCCATCCAGCAAGAATGAAGGCGAGATAGACAACTTAACATTAAGAAGTTATGTACCTACCATAACGTTCCATGTTAGTTGTCTTCTTCTCACCTTCTTTCTTGCGTCCCACCCTCCTTCCCCCAAGCCTGGACAGACCGACAGGAATTCAGTTTGTGTTCTTCCTCTGGAAGTCGTCATTCCCACTCGTTCTTCCACCTCTTTCTCCTTTCTTAGGTCTGCGATACCTTTCACGCAGGTTGTTTTGAGGTGGGTTTCCCTACTCCATTCTATGGAGACTAGGGTTGCTTGGTATAGCTATCAAACGAGATCTGAGTAGTTACCGCCTAGCATTGTGGGATATAGGGGAGCCTCGAGCCGGTGGAATTAGCTCTCGAGCTTTATTATTGGCAGAGTCGGAGCCGAGGATCGGCTCCGAACCCATCCAGCAAGAAAGAAGGCGAGAAGACAACTAACATGGAACGTTATGGTAGGTACATAACTTCTTATTTATGCCTAAGATGGTGTCCAGTGTGGCCCTTAACCAAACTATTCATTTGCCAATGTTTTATCCAAATCCACAGAACAAGGGGGAGAGAATTCTGCATTCTTTGGACGTACACAGCTTAGATTCTACTTGGACAGAACCAAAGTTTTCAGGAAGACAGAGCAGTTACTAGTGACACACACTGCAGGATCACAAGGAAAGGCTATCTCCAAGCAGACTATTTCAAAGTGGATAGGCCACTGCTTTCGTGTCTATTTACCGCATGGCAAGCCAGTGCCAAAGGGCATTAAGCCACATTCAACCAGAGCTGCAGCCACTTCAGCAGCCTTTCTCAGGGGAGTACCAACCAAAGACATTTTAGAGGCTGCTACTTGGAGTTCAGTGCACACCTTTACAAAGCATTATCATCTGCCACTCTACTCTAAATCCAGGGCAGGCTTTGCCACTGCAGTTCTGCAGGTCTTCATAGTCGCTCCTAATGCTGTTTAGCTCCAGCCTCCCAACCATAGCTTTGGGACTCTACCCAAATGTAATGACTGCAACAGTGAAACACAAAGAACATAGTACAGTTGTGTGCACTTACCATAAATGTAGATGTTCGAGTGTATTCACTGTTGCAGTCCAGGTTACCCACCCACCATCCCCCTTATTTCTGCTGGAACTTAACTTTCCTTCTCTGATTTATACAACCTATGTGGTGTATTTGCTTGTAGATGAAGGTAAAATTTATATTGCTGCATGTATTTTTATATATAGATATAAATTTTGGCTACCTGTTAGGGGGCACCTGATATCTGGGGCAAGAAAAACTGAAGAAAATGGCGTTGGCTGCATCTTTTATACCCCTGACAACCCGACGTCAGGGAAGGGGCAACAGCAACTGATGCAGGACCCAAGACTTTGGAATTCAGGCCAACTGAAGGCAGCCTGCCAGCAGGATTACCCAAATGTAATGACTGCAACAGTGAATACACTCTAACATCTACACCAAAGTGCATTCTCAGGCCCACATGCCACAAAAACAAATGCTTAGAATGGCTGAAGATCTTGTTACTTTAATTAGGGGAAGTCAGCCTTCCCCCCTGTAAAAGACCAAGAACTGTTTTTCCTTCTGATCCCTCTGATCAGGAGTCTGATAACTCTGACCCTTCTGATTACTATGACTTGCCCTTATCTCCCTATGAGGATTCTGATGCAGAGGATTCCATTCCCTCTTCTTCCCCACCAGAAGATTTTTCTTTTGGTGAAACCCTGCATACATTTGGAGAGCATTTCCGCTGGGAGAGCCAGGACTACTCAGTCCAAAAAGAGACTCTGGGAATTCTTAAACTTGCCCTCAGCACAGGCCTCTAGCTATCCCTCCTGTTCTGGAAATTGTAGATTGTCTTCTTGGAGTCCAGCCTTACCCCTGATACTTTGCCTCCACCTCCCAGGAAACCTGACCGGTACTATAGAGTACCTGACTTCTACAAATTCCTCTCTAAGAATCCTGCTGCGGATCCAGAGACCATTTCCCAGGGATCTAAAGGCATTAAGGCTACAATGGCCAAAAATCCTACCCCTTCAGACAGGGATTCTAGGGCTTTAGACAGATGGGGTAAGAATGTATACACCTCTGCTACTTTTGCCATCAAGGCTTTAAATTGCCAGTTTCATATGTTAGTGTCAGCAACATATTATGGAACTAATTGAACAGAAAATTGTTGATTCCTGAATGTGCAGAACATAAAGATTTACATGAGTTAATGCATTTTGCTAACCAAGTTAGTAAACATACTTTGCAATGTGGTTTTGATGCCTTAGAAGCATCTTGCAGGGCTGCTGTCACTGGGTCTGTTCTTAGAAGGCATGCTTGGCTTAAGGAACAAAACCTTGCCAGACCATGTCAAAGCAAAATTACTAGATGCACCATTAAACCAAGAGTGTCTCTCTGGCAATAAAGCAGAAGTCGTCCTCAAAAGGATGGAGGAAAAAGCTAAATCTATGCAAACTGTTAAAGATTTCTTCTAAGTACAGCCACCTAGATTCAGTAGGCATTGGCTTTCAGAAAACTGGCCTTTTCCAGTCCCTCCCAGACCTTCTTGGTCCAAACCCAGGGCAGCAGACCACCAAGACTACAGTCTCAGGGTATGCACAGATCTAAGCAATGGAGTGCTCCCACATCCAAAACAGGGAGTAGTAAGCCACCATCCTATGGTAAAATCTCACAATGACTTATCCTTAACTCTTCCAAGCCTTGCCCAAGTACTTACACCTTTAGGAGAGAAACTTGCCCTGTATGCCCAAAACTGGGAGTACATTACCCAGGACAGATGGGTCTTAAACATTGTTTCCCAGGGATATAGATTCCACTTCCACTCACACCCAACCCCAAGTGGATGGCCAGACCTCCCCCCAAACCAGTGGGTAGAGGCCTAAAAGCAAGTACTCTCTTCTCAGTATCAAGGCTATTCAACCTGTCCCAGCAGAACAAAGGGGGCAAGGTTTATTCCAGACTATTTCTGGTACCCAGAAAAGAAAACTTTTGGTGTCCTATCCTGGATCTGTCTATTCTCAACACCTTTCTGGTGGTTCCAAAATGCTTACTCTCCAACAACTGCTTCCTATGCTAGCCAAAGGCACCTGGCTAGCCACCCTAAACTTAAAAGAAGCTTATATGCACATCCCCATAAGGGAATCTTGGAGGAAATTCCTACGTTTCAGAGCAGGCTCTATGCACCATCAGTTCTCTGCACTTCCCTTTGGCTTATCTACTGCACCCAGGGTATTCATGAAATGCCTAGCTCCAGCCATTGCATATTGCAGGCAGAGAAGAATTCAAATTTACCCATACTTGGACGATTGCCTGATTCAGGTGGACAGTCCGGAATTGCTACTACAGCACCTGACATTTGTAAAGAGACTTCTAACTTCACTGGGGTACACTATCAATGCAAAGAAATTGCATCTGGTACCCAGAGATTGTATTCCTGTGAGCAAGCTTGAACACAACTTCCCAGATGGCATTCCTCACTCCAGAGAAACAAATTTGACTAACTACTTCAACCTACTGTCCACCAAAACCCAGCTATCTGCAAGAAAAATACTGCAAGCCCTAGGGTTCATGGCCTCTTGCATTCTACTAATTCCATATGCAAGACTGCATATGAGGAAACTTCAATGGTACTTAAAAAGTCTGTGGTCTCAACTTTCTCAGGACCTAGAAACAATGATTCATGTCATTCCTTGCTTAAGGACAGAGGCCTGCTACAACAAGGGACTCACTTTCACTCAACCCCCTGCCACTCAAACTCTAACAGACACATCAGACTATGCCTGGTGGGGCTCATATGGCAGGACAATGCATTCAAGTAAGTGGATCCCAAATGCTCCTGCATATCAATCAAAAAGAAATGTTCGCTGTACATAATGCTCTGACAGCCTTCAAAGGCCTTATTCTTCCAGGACAACTATTGGTAAAGATGGACAACTCCACAGTTATGTGGTACATAAGCAGGGGGAACCCATTCCTACCCACTCTGCAGATTAACCATGGCTCTGTGGAACACAGCCTTGAGCAACCAAGTGCACCTGCAAGCTCGATTCCTGCAAGGCAAACTAAATTCACTGGCAGACTACTTAAGCAGAAATCTCATGGACCCACACAAGTGGAAAATGGAACCCAAAATATTCAAGCTTTTGAGGCACAGGTGGGGGTCACCAGAGGTGGACCTCCTTGCTTTCCCCTCAGAACTACCAATTGAGCAAATATTGCACCAGAACGCCCCACAGCCAAGCTTGGAAAGTGGATGCCCTGTCCTTTACCTGGTAAAGCCTCTCAATCTATGCCTTTCCTCCTCTGCCCCTCCTATCAAAAATTCTACTAAAGATGAAAGAGGACAAGCCAAGGACAATCCTGATTGCAACAGACTGGCCACGCCAGCACTGGTACCCTCTTTTGCACAGTCTGACAGTAGTGCCACCATGGCACCTGCCTCAGACCCCTTCCCTGCTGTCCCAACAGGAGGGCCATATCTTGCACCCTCTGCTACAGACCCTGCACCTGGCAGCCTGGCTCATCCCCTGAACTCATCACCAGCAACCCTCAGTAAACAGGTGCTGGATGTCATCCTTGAGGCAAGGAGGCCTAGTACTAGAAACTCCTATTCGGAAAAAAGACACAACTGTGCCCAGCATATCTCATGTACTAGATTACTTAACTCATTAACCCCGACTAACGTCTTATAGCGCCTCTGTGCTTACATCCGAGCGTGCTATGAGACGTTTGTAATCTCATGATGTTACCCTAGAGTGCCTTCCACATGCGCAACTTGCTTTCCGGTCCTGTTTCAGTCCTTTAATGTGAAAACTAAGTTGAAAAAGTAACTAAACTTTGTCAGTTGCCTTTTCAGCTTAGCTTTCACATTGCAGTAAGCATATGGTTCTATTTAATTATTTTGAGTAAATTTGGCTTAGTGTGTACTGTGCTTTCCGGTGCTGACACTAAGCCTATTCTTTCTGCATTTCCTGAAGCAAGTGGTGGCAGCCAATCACAGTACAGAAATGCCACCACTTGCATAACACCTCCACCCCCAGGAGCTGTTTCCATTGTTTTTACCAATAAATAGAGGGATATTCTTTGTGTTTCACTGTTGCAGTCATTACATTTGGGTAATCCTGCTGGCAGGTTGCCCTCAGTCAGCCTGAATTCCAAAGTCTTGGGTCCCGCGTTGGCTGCTGTCACCCCTTCCCTGAAGTTAGGCCATCAGGGGTATAAAAGAAGTAGTTGACGCCATTTTCTTCAGTCTTTCTTACTGCGCGGTGCCCTAAGCAGAAGCAGTTTGCAAGTTCCGGTCTGCCGACTCCTGAAATTTTCGTGTTTGACTTTCGGAACCAAAGTCTTCAATAAAGCTAAGTAACCCCATTGGGGAAACTTTTTTTTCTTGTTCCAGACCGATGTCAGAAAAAGTTAATAATTGTATTACTTGTGGAAAGCAAATTCCTCCATAAGGATTTTCATTCTTACTTTATTCCTTGCCTAGGCCCTGATCACAACATTTCTGGTTGTCGGTTTTGTGCTAGATTTAACCAACGCACTATTAAGCGTTGGTATGATTTTTGCTTTAAAGTATTTTGGTAGCCGGTTTAATTATCTAGAAATGTCTGATAGCCATCTGACTACTGGAGTTTACAAAAAACGCAAGGAAAGGGATAGAGAAAAACAACAGAGGCCCAAAACCGATGACAGTCGCCGGTTCTCTGTGAGGTGCTTTCATAGCCCCTGACACCTGCTACTTTAGAGTCGCAGGCCACTACAGACTCCCATGTGGAGTCGGCCATGATGCTGGATACTCAAGGTATTGGAGCCTCGGGCGCTAATCCCTCACATGGGTCCGGAGCCGCTGAGCAGATACTGGCTTCTGAGGGGTGTATTCAAACCTCAACATCTTTACATTAAAAAGACAGACTAAAGCACCTTCTAAAGCAAATGAGCCACGTGTACAGGCCTCTATGTCCAAAAGACAGATGATCAAAATGGCCGAAGACCTGATTACCTTGATCAGGGGTTCCCATCCCCCTCTTGATAAGAGACCTAGGCAAGACACTGACTATGAAACTTCTGATTCCTCTTCTGATCAGGGATATTCTTTACCCCTCTATGAGGATTCTGATGCTGAAGAATCTATTCCTTCAGCATCCCCTCCTGAGGATTATTCCTTTGGGGAAACCTTGCATACCATGAGGAAGCATTTTCACTGGGAAAGTCAAGATTTTTCAGAATCTAAAAAGAGGCTCAGGGATTTCCTTTTAGTACCTCAGCACAGGCCTCTAGCCATTCCACCAGTGCTAGACATTGTAGATTATGTGTTTTCGGAGACTAGTTTGACCCCTGACTCATTACCCCCAGCTCCTGTTAAGCCTGACTGATATTACAGGGTTCTGGGCTCACACAAATTTCTTTTTAAAAACCCTGCTGCTGACCCAGAAACTATTTCACAGGGTTCAAAGGGAGTTAAGGCCTCGGCTGCAAAAAACCCAACCCCCTCTGACAGAGATTCAAGGACACTGGATAGATGGGGAAAAAAGGTTTACACATCTGCAGCTTTGGCTGTAAGGGCCTTAAACTCTCAGTTTCATATGTTGAAGTATCAGCAACATGTCATGGGATTGCTTAAACAGAAAATGATGTTAAATTCTGAATGTGCTGAAAACAAGGAAATGCAGGATTTATTGCATGCAGCTGAACAAGTTGGAAAGCATACTTTGCAATGTGGTTTTGATTCTTTGGAGGCCTCCTGCAGGGCCGCAGTTACGGCCTCTGTAATTAGGAGGCATGCTTGGTTAAAGGAACAAAATTTGCCTGATCAAGTTAAAGTTAAATTACTAGATGCACCTTTACAGCATGACACTTTTGTTTGGTGTTGAGGCAGAAGAGGTGTTAAAGAAAATGGAAGACAAAGCTAAATCTATGCAAACTGTTAAATATTTTTTACAAGTACAGCCACCCAGGTTTAGTAGACACTGGCCTCCAAAAAATTGGTCATTTCCAGTGTCAGACAGACCTCAAATGGGGCATATCCCAGGCACAAAGTTCTTACAGGGCAAAACAGTGGGGTGTTTCTACCTCCAAAGCTGGAGAAGATAAAGCACAAACATACAGAAAGCAGTCCCAATGACTTTCCCCTGCCTGCACCAAGCACGTATCTTCTAGCAGCACCCTTAGGGGGAAAATTAGCACATGTTAAGTTGTCTATCTCGCCTTCATTCTTGCTGGATGGGTTCGGAGCCGACCTCGGCTCCGACTCGGCCACTCTAAAAGCTCGAGAGTTGGATCCACCGGCTCGAGGCACCCCTTATATCCCACAATGCTAGGCGGTATTACCTCAGGTCTCGTTTGCCGCTACAGCTATCGAGGTGTGTTGCTTTTACCGGCTCCAGGTTAGTGTACCAAATAGTTTTAAAAACTTAGTAAACCCCTTTTAAATTAGTTTTTTGGTTAGTATCCCCTTATTTTAAAGGTTTATATTCCCTTTCCTGTGTTTTTCTCCCACTCCTTACCACAAGAACTTATCTGTTCTTCCCTTAGGCCTTCGGGCCCTCCTATCCCTCAGAGAGAGTGTGTGTGTTTTTTCTGTAGGGACTTAAGATTTCTAAACTTCTATCTTTAAATCAGTTTAAGTTGGTTTAAATTAGTTTAAATTACCTTTACTTACTCTACAGTGTAATCGGTGTGTTTGTGTTGAGTGTGATTGCACTTGTTTTGTGTCATGTCTAAGGATTCGAAGGTCTCAGGCTTCAAGAAGTGTGACTCGTGCTGTCAGAAAATGTCTCTGACAGACGGTCACACTTCTTGTGTGTACTGCCTGGGACCTTTACACCTGCAGGACTCTTGTGCTGTATGCCATGGCTTCAGCCCTAGAGTCCTGCAGGAAAGAAAGAACAAGCTTATTTTACGGGGCTTGTTAAAGCCTGAGGGTCCCCCGACTGCATCTTCGGGCAAACCCTCTAAGGCTTCTAGGTCTTCGGCTCCAGTTACTGAGTCGGCACCTAAGACTCCTAAGTCTACTCCTGCATCGGCTCGGGCTGGAGCCGATGAGACTCTAACTTCCACTTCGGTGGTTCCCTCGGCTCCAGCCGGAGCCGAGGTTTTGGAAATTGCTAAGTCGGCTCCGATCAGGCTTTGAGCCGACCTCTAGAAGAGGTCAAGGTCACCGTCCCTCGGCTCCGTTCATTCGGCTCCAGCTTCCCCTGCTGTCTGAACGGAGCCATAGATCGCACTCCTCTAGGTCTTCGAGGCTTTCGGACCATGACCTTCAGAGGGTAGTGAGTCGACTTCTTAAGTCCGAGGCACTGGCCCAGATGCTTCAGAGCCTGACTCATCAGTCGATGCTCAACCCTATTCCTGAGAAGATTCCTCGTCCGCCTCCTTCGAGCTCGGAGCCGGGCGTTCGCACCGAGACTGTGATACCGCCGGAGCCGATACAATTGTCTTCGCTCCGCTGCCGGCTCCGATTTCTTCCTTGGAAGAATCTCGGCGCCGGACTTCCCTCGTCGGCTCTGAGGGGGTGAGTGGCATCGGACCCTTGTCTGACCCCGCTCTCCCTCTCTGTGCTTCGGCGCTGGTGAGTTCAGCTCCGACATCGGCCTCAGAGCCATCGCTGTCAGTGCCGAGGGAGGTTTTCAGCTTTTCGGAGCAGGGACCTCTGGCTCTGCCTGACAGAGGTGCGTTCGAGGTCATGCGGAGTGTGTTGGAACCTGGTTCAACTCCACAGTCGGCTCCGTCCGCCTCCCTCTTGTGCCTCAGGTTATGTCTACTCACTCCCTCATCCCAGACCGCAGAGAGCCAGCTCCTCAAGAATCCCCTGTGGGGATCTCATCCTCTTCCGAGGCCTCTCCTGAATTGGCAGGGGAGCCCCCTAGGAAGAGAAAGTGCAAAAGGAAGCACATAGACTCACCTGAGTCTGTCACCTTTGACACAGATTTAGAGGATTCCGAGGGTTCCCCCCGTTCCCCTTCTGAAGATGTCTCCTTTGCAGACATTCTAGAGATCCTGAAACAGAGGGGAAATTGGCCAACCCTTAACCCTTCAGAGGATGAATCTGTGTATCTTGAGGCGTTTGGCTCTCGCCCTTCCACCTCCTGGGTGTCCCCCCCCCCTTTGACCCCCTCATGCAGGTGGTAGCTAAAAAGGCTTGGACGGCTCCTGACTCGGTGGACCCTACCCCCAGGAGACCTTCAAAGTTTATCACAGCACCAGCAGATAAGCAATTTCTGACTAAGGGAGTTTCTGTGGATGCTATGGTGGTAGCTGCTGCCACTAAGAAGGAGCTTAGCTGATCCTTCGGTGCCTGTCCATCCTCCTAACAAGGAATCTAGGTCTATGGACAGGTACGGGAAGCGGATGTTTTTGTCGGCGACCTTTGCTATGCGTTCGCTGAACTACCTCTGTCATTTCACTCGTCTTCAAAGAGACCTGATCAAGGAAGCGAGTGAGATGTTAAAGGATCCTACAGCTGCGGGTTTTCAGGATAAGATGAACACTCAGCTGGCTACCCTAAATTCTATAGCTAACTCCTCCATGCGCCTCCTTTCATATGCGGCTGATGGAGCGAGCAGAGCCGCAGGGACAGGTGTGGCCTTACGCCGGCATGCCTGGATGCGGCTGTGCAATTTTGCGGACCCCTTTAAAACGTCTTTCACTAATTCCCCATTTGGTGGATCGTCTCTTTTTGGTCCTCAAGTGAAAGAAACCTTGACAAGGTGCGAGACAGATGGCAAAACTCTTTCTGCCGTCGGAGTCCGTTTTTCTACTCCTTCTAGACCTTACCCCAAAGGCCAGAAAAGTGGAAAGATGTGGTTCCGCAAACAATCTCAAGGAACTTTGCCTGACGCACAGAGTCGGTTCCCCTCTAGAGGCAGAGGGGGGAACAATAATGGTAGACGTCGCCCTAGAGGCAGGGGGGGTCCGCAGAACCAGGGCAATCGAGAAACCTTTTCTGATAAGCCCTTCCAGCATCCCTGAGGTGTTGCCCGACTTTCCACCTTCGGAGGCAGTCGGGGGAAGATTATCACTGTACCCAGAAGCCTGGCGATCCCTAACTCAAGACAAGTGGGTACAGTCCATCATTTCCGAAGGCTATTCCATTCCGTTCTTTCGCATTCCAAACCAATCCAAAAAATCCCTTCCAGATGTTCCACCCGCTCAAAGGGATCTAGCAGCATTGGAAATTTCAAAGCTGCTTGCAATAGAGCCATTCAGCCAGTGCCAGCAGACCAGCAAGGATCCGGAATCTACTCCAGGTTCTTTTTGGTTCCAAAGAAAACAGGGGACTGGAGACCAATTTTGGATCTCAGTATCTTGAACAAGTCTGTCAAGAAAACAAGATTTCGGATGGTCACGCTACAATCCATCCTACCCCTATTGGGAAAGGAAAACTGGATGTGCTCTATAGACCTTCAGGATGCGTACTATCATATAAAAATGAACAGACGCTCCAGAAGATTCCTCCGCTTCAGGCTGGGAACCAGTCACTTTCAATTCAGAGCCCTGCCCTTTGGACTCACCACTGCCCCCCGGGTGTTTAACAAATGCATGGCAGTGGTAGCTTCTCATCTGAGACGTCAAGGATTCCAGGTGTTTCCATACTTAGACGACTGGCTCCTCACAGCTCCTACCAAGCATCATCTTCTGATTGCCAGAGACTACACTTTTCGCATTTTTCAAAAGTTAGGTATCTCAATAAATTGCGAAAAGTCTGTTTTGTCACTTTGTCGTGTTATTACCTTCATAGGCGCAAATCTAGATACAGTCAACATGTCTGCAAGACTTACACACCAAAGAATAGCAGACATACACAAACTGGTCTCCCTTCTATTCCACAGCAACAGAGTCAAAGTCAGATTGGTTCTAAAAGTACTGGGGATTATGGCGGCTGCTATCCCTCTCCTTCTTTTAGCCAGATTTCACATGAGAATCCTTCAATGGATGCTCTTCACACAGTGGTCGTACCAGCAACTTCCGATGTCCCACACCATTGTGATTACGCAAGCATGCAGGAATCATCTTCTTTGGTGGATTTCTTCCCCCCAGCTCTTCCTAGGAAGACCCTTTGTCCTTCCCCCTCCGGTTGCTACTCTGACAACGGACGCCTCCCTGATCGGGTGGGGGGGGCATTATCAGGGCAGAACAGTCCAGGGCATATGGCAACCAATCGAACGCCACTTGCATATAAATGTTCTAGAGATGAGAGCAGTGCTTTTAGCATTGCAAGCCCTTCAAGACTCTCTTCCCTTGGGAACGATAGCAATTCAGACGGACAACATGTCTGTAGTGTGGTATATCAACAAACGAGGCAGAACCAAGTCCTACCCCCTATGTCGAGAAGCACTCAGACTGTGGCAATGGGCGATTTCTTCTCAGCGTTTTCTGATAGCAATGCACATTCCCGGGAAGTCCAATCTTATCGCGGACAAGTTGAGCAGAGCTATCCTCATGCCTCACGAGTGATCTCTGAAAGATTCTATCTTGGAGAAAGTTTTTCTCAAGTGGGGTCAGCCTTGCTGCGACCTTTTTGCTACTCCCCAAAACAGCAAGTGCAAAGATTATTTCACCCTCTTCCCCTTACCAGGCCAGCCCAGCAGAGACGCTCTAGTCCAAGTTTGGCCCCGGGGACTTCTGTATGCATTCCCTCCCTTCCCACTAATCTCTCAAGTGATACAGAAAGCTATCGCTCAGAAGGCCTCCTTGATCCTCATTGCTCCTTACTGGCCTCGACAGGTTTGGTTCCCCTTTCTACATCAATTTCTGTTGGAGCAACCCTGGCATCTGGACCTAGTTCCAGATCTTTTGATCCATCAGTCGGGTCAGTTTCATCGCTCCCTCCCATCTTTGAACCTCACTGCTTGGTTCCTCCAGTTCCAACCTTAGCCAGGCTTCCTCAAATATCTCACACTGTTCGAGATATTTTGATAGCTTCCCATAAGTCTTCCACTCAAAAGATTTATCTTAGTAAGTGGAAACGTTTTGCCTATTGGGCTCAAGGAAGGGACTTAGATCCTTTCACTGCTCCCATCCAAATAGTTCTTGATTTTCTAGCTGACTTTCACGCAGGTTCATCTCCTTCTACTCTCAAAGTCCAATTGGCAGCTATATCTAACTTTCATGTGGGTATTTCAGATTCTGCCATCATGTCTCACAAGCTTTGCAAAGCTTTTTTGAAGGGAGTTTTTCTTCTCAGACCTCCTATAAGAAATCCTCCTCCTTCTTGGGACCTTAATTTAGTTCTCACATCTTTGATTCTTCCCCCTTTCGAACCTGCAGCTTCCTGTTCATTGAAATTGCTATCCTGGAAGACTCTCTTTCTGGTAGCCATTACTTCAGGTAGAAGAGTCGCAGAACTTCATGCACTCAGCAGTCGACCACCGTATCTATTGTTTCATAAAGACAGGGTGTCCTTACGAACCAATCCATCTTTTTTACCTAAAGTAGCCTCTGCGTCTAACCTAAATCAAAGCATTGACCTCCCTGTGTTTTTTCCTAACTTTTCTAACAGGTCTGAACAAAAATTGCATTGGCTAGATGTTCATCGTCAGTTAAGGTATTATTTGGATAGGACCAAACAGATCAGAAAAACTGACCAGTTGTTTGTCTCTTATGCAGAAGGCAGAAAGGGACTTTCAGTTTGAAGGTATCACTCTCCAGATGGCTAACATCTCTGATTTCCTTTGTTTATGAAATTAGACACCAAAAGCTGCCTAACAAACCTAAGGCCCACTCCACCAGAGCTTTGGCTACTTCTATAGCCTTCCAAGACAGGCTGCCTATTGACACCATTTGTGCAGCGGCTACTTGGGCTACTCCTCACACTTTTATTTCTCATTATAAGTTGGATTTAGCTTCTAGACCTAGAGCTAACTTTGGTTCCACTATTCTCAAGAGTCTGTTCCGATAGGCCACCCGGGACAAGGTGCTAGGGACGCGGTCCCATCCAGCAAGAATGAAGGCGAGATAGACAACTTAACATAGAAGTTATGTTCTTACCATAACGTTCCATGTTAGTTGTCTTCTTCTTGCCTTCTTTCTTGCGTCCCACCCTCCTTCCCCCTAGCCTGGACAGACCTAGAGGAGTTTGATTGTGACCTCTCTTTCTACCACCTCTATTGCTATAGGTATATGCTCTGCTGTGCATATATTCCTTGATCAAGCTTCAGGTCACCTTCTTCCCTTCCTTTTTATAGAGGTGGGTTCTCCCATTTCCAGTAGTTCTGGTTTTTATTATTGGCTGGGCCTAGCTTACAAACGAGATCTGAGGTAATACCGCCTAGCATTGTGGGATATAAGGGGAGCCTCGAGCCGGTGGATCCAACTCTCGAGCTTTTAGAGTGGCCGAGTCGGAGCCGAGGTCGGCTCCGAACCCATCCAGCAAGAAAGAAGGCGAGAAGAAGACAACTAACATGGAACGTTATGGTAAGAACATAACTTCTATTTTTTGCTCAAAATTGGCACATTATAACCCAGGACAAGTGGGTTCTAAATATAGTGTCACAAGGCTACAAATTCCATTTCCATACTCTGCCAAAGGCAAATGGCTGGCCAGATCTGCCAAAAAAAATCAATGGACAGAAGCAAGTTACATCCCTCATGGACATGGGGGCCATTCAGCAAGTACCAGAGCAAGAGCAGGGACCAGGATTTTACTCAAGACTGTTCTTAGTGCCCAGAAAGGACAAGGCCTGGAGGCCGATACCTATCAATTCTAAACACATTACTGGGTATTCCAAAATTCAAAATGTTGACTTTGCAGCAGCTTCTGCCCATTCTGGGCAAGAATGCTTGGCTTGTGACTTTAGACCTAAAAGAGGCATACCTGCATGTTCCAATCAGACAATCATGCAGAAGATACCTCAGATTCAAGGCTGGTTCAATGCATTACCAATTCTCTGCACTGCCCTTTGGCTTATCTACTGCACCCAGGGTCTTTACAAAGTGCCTGGCACCAGTAATTGCATTCTGCAGACAAAGAGGAATACAAATAAATCCTTACCTGGGCGACTGTCTAAACCAAGCAGAGAACAAGGGCATTCTTCTTCAACATCTGGCGTTTGTGAAAAGACTTCTAATATGTCTAGGGTACACAGTCAACATAAAGAAATCAAAACTAGTACCCTCTCAAAAGATAACATTCTTGGGAGCAAGCTTGAATACAACTGCCCAGATGGCTTATTTCACGCCAAAGGCAACTGACTATTTCAAAATGTTGGCAATAAAGGCCCAGTTATCGGCAAGAAAAATTCTGCAGGCTCTAGGCTTCATGACATTCTGCATCCTACTAATTCCATATGCAAGACTGCATATGAGGAAACTTCAATGGTACCTAAAAAGTGTTTGGACTCACCATTGCCACAGCCTGGAAGCAGTGATAAATCTCATTCCCTGCCTGCAACAGGAGTTTCGATGGTGGGCAAAGGCTTGTCACCAGAACAAGGGACAGCCATTCATATTACCCCCAGCCAGGCAGACACTAACAACGGATGCATCAGATTATGCCCGGGGGGCCCACATGGCAGGAAGATGCATGCAGGGCACATGGTCCACAAACCAAATGCATCTACATATCAATCAAAAAGAGATGCTAGCTGTTCAAAATACCCTGACACAGCCTTCAAGGACCTACTTCATCTGGGACAACTACTGATAAAGATAGACAACACCATGGCCATGTGGTATCTAAACAAGCAGGGGGTACACATTCTTACCCCCTTTGCAGACTAGCTTATGACATTGTGGGACACAACTTTGACTTACCAAATACATCTGCAGGCACAATTCCTGCCAGGAAAGGAAAATACTCTGTCAGTCTAAGCCGAAACCTCATGGATACCCCTGAATGGAAGCTGGATCCACAAGTGTTCAGCATGATAACAAGAATATGGGGATGCCCGGACATAGATCTATTTGCCTCCCCTCACAATTACCAACTAAAAAGATTCTGCACAGGGACTTGTCACAGACAAGCATGGAAAGTGGACGCCCTATCTTTCAGCTGGAAAAAACTATCAGCATATGCCTTTCCTCCACTGCCTTCCCTCCCCAAGGTACTCTTAAAGGTCAGACAGGAGAAGGCAAAGATGATGATTGCCCTAGACTGGCCATGCCAGTACTGGTATCCAATCCTAAGGAATTTGTCTCTGTGCCCAGCTTGGAGCTCACCTCAAATACCTCGTCTACTGTCCCAACAAAACAATCAGATCCTGCACAGTCAACTCAGGACATTAAACTTGGCAGCACGGCAGATAATGTAGTCATACAAAAAACACCTCTCAGTAAAGCTGTGATGGATGTCATTCTGGAAGCCAGAAGGCCTAGTACTAGAAAATCTTATGCTGGAAAATGGAAGAGATTCTGTGCTTGGAATCGGGCACAAGGAACTGATACAGCTGTACCAAATATTCCCCAGATTTTGCAATGTTTAACTGAGATGCTGGACAAAGGCTTATCTTTTTCATCAATTAAAATTCATGCCTCTGCCATTTCAGCTCATTACAATACAGAGCCACCAATTTTTTCTCATCCTTTATTAAAGCAGTACCTCAGAGGAGCCAACAATTTAAGGCCTCCAAGGAGATCACCAATACCTGCATGGGACCTCAACTATGTCTTGGTAAAGCTTACCCTGCCTCCTTTTGAGCCAGCTGCGACTGCAGATATAAAGTTCTTATCTTGGAAAACAGCTCTGCTCCTAGCAATTACTTATGCAAGACGAGTTTCAGAGCTACAGGTGCTCATGGCTGTGGAACCCTTTATCATTTTTTATCCAGACAGGGTCTCTCTGAGGACAAACCCAACCTTTATGCCTAAAGTGGTGTCCACTGTTGCTCTTAACCAAACTGTTATCCAAATCCACAGAACAAGGGGGAGAGAATTCTCCATTCTTTGGACGTACACGGACAACTTAGATTCTACTTAGAACCAAAGCTTTCAGGGAAGCAGAGCAATTACTAGTGGCATATGCTGCAGGATCACAAGGAAAGGTATCTCAAAGCAGATTATTTCTAAGAGGATAAGCCACAGCATTTGTTTCTGCTATTCACACCATGGAAAGCCAGTGCCTAAGGACATTAGACCACATTCCACCAGAGCTGCAGCCACTTCAGCAGCCTTTCTCAGTTGAGTACCAACCATAGACAGTTTAGAGGTGGCAACTTGGAGTTCAGTGCACACCTTCACAAAGCATTATCATCTGCCACTCTACTCTAAATCCAGGGCAGGTTTCGCCACTGCAGTTCTGTAGGGCCTCATAGCCGCTCCTAATGCTGTTTAGCTCCAGCCTCCCAACCGTAGCTTTGGGACACTACCCAAATGTAATGACTGCAACAGTGAAACACGGAGAACATAGTACAGTTGTGTACACTTACCATAAATGTAGATGTTCGAGTGTATTCACTGCTGCAGTCCAGGTTACCTACCCATCTCCCTTTTTTTCTGCTGGAACTTATCTTTCCTTCTCTGATTTATACTACCTATGTGGTGTATTTGCTTGTAGATGAAGGTAAAGTTTATTTTGGTGCATGTATTTTTATATATATAAATTTTGCCTACCCATTTCAGGGGGCACCTGACATCTGGGGCAAGAAAAACTGAAGAAAATGGCGTTGGCTGCTTCTTTTATACCCCTGACAGCCTGACGTCAGGGAAGGGGCGACAGCAGCTGATGCAGGACCCAAGACTTTGGATTTTAGGCCGACTGAGGGAAACCTGCCAGCAGGATTACCCAAATGTAATGACTGCAATAGTGAATACACTCGAACATCTACATTTATGGTAAGTGCACACAACTGTACTTTCCAGCAGCAGCTTTTCCTTTCTTTTTGATTAACATTTGAAGATTTAACTTGTATTGCTGCTGGATCCCTCTATTTCTTCTGACTATCTCTTTGCACGAGATAACTACTTTCCCCAGTAAAGTATTTCAGCCTGCTGAATCGGCATTTGGACAAGTGCAGCAGCTGCAGTGGGTTTGATCCTCTGCCTACGATTCGATCCTGTGCTGTGGCACAGAATATTTTTTGGGTAAGAAAGTAATGGTGCAGACTTTTTGCTTTTCGGCCCAAAACTTGGACCAAACCACAAAAGGAGGGGGGGTATCAATATTCGTCAAAGATACCCACACCTCCAGGTTGGTGGCACAGCACGAAGCATCAGAGACTATCCATGTGCAATTAACAGTGGGTAAAACTGCCTTCCAGTTTATAGCCTGCTACAGACCACCCTCCCAAACCCAGGAACCCCACTCAGCCTTCCTGAGAACACTGGAAAATATGAAGGTCTCTCCAAACACCATTATATTGGGCGACTTCAACTATCCAAACATAGACTGGGAGCATTACTCTAGCTCCAACACCCTAGCCCAAAGGTTCCTAGAATTTATAAACTCAAATGCTATGGAGCAACTTGTTACCACTCCCACAAGAGGGGAAAATATACTGGACCTGATCATCACCAACATGGCGGCTCTATGCTCCAGACCAGAAGTGTATCCCTCACTGGTAAGATCAGACCATAAACTAATCTCACTGGATATTCGCATCCCGACCCCACCCCCTGCCCAGAAAACCACAGTGAAAAACTTCTCTAAAGCAAATTTCACACTCCTCAAAACCAAGGTGGAATCCTTCAAAGCCCCCGGGCCTGTGGTAAATACGGCCCAGACCGCAGAATCCTTTATAAACGTATTCTATGAACACCTTCAGGAATGCATGGATCATGCAATCCCAAATAAAACCAAGACCCAATCCTCCAAAGGCAGATGTCCTGTCTGGTGGACCCCAGCCATAAACAAACTATACAATAAGAGGAAGCTACTACATGATGGAGCAAAATCCCAAAAAGGGAAGGCATCTCTCATCAGTATTAGCAAAAAACTACGGGCACTCATAAAATCGTCTACGGCCAGCTTCGAGAGAAAAATCACACAGGACACTAAGGATAATCACAAGGCTTTCTTTAGTTATGTTAGGAACCTGGGTGGGAATTCCCAGATATGCTCAGAATTAGTCCAAAATGACAAAAAATACACCGAGCCCACAGACCTTGCCAACATCCTAGCTGACAGGTTCAGCGCAACCCCCCCCCCTCCCCACCAAAAGGGCAAATATCTATCACAGCAGATTGCTGCCCCCCTGACATCTCAGATGCTCAGGTAAGAGCCGCCCTCTCCAAAACAAAAAACACAGCATCAATGGGACCAGATGGTGTCCCGGGCTGCTTCCTACATGAACTCCAAGAAGAGCTAAACCCAAACATAAAACTACTGTTCAGTCTCAGCCTTACTACAGGATATGTACCCAAAGAGTGGCGTACAGCAACAGTGGTCCCTCTCCACAAAGGTGGTGCCTCAACGGATCCTGGAAACTATCGCCCCATAAGCCTGACTAGCTTGGTCAGCAAAGCTATGGAAAGGATCATCATGGACCTCATAAATAAAGATATTGGGGACCTACAGACACTGGATCCTACCCAGTTCAGCTTTAAGGGCAGATCCTGCCTCTTAAACCTGGTCGATTTCTTTGAAACAGTCACCAAGGCCATTGACGAGGGGAAGGTGGTCCACACAGCCTACCTGGACCTCGCAAAAGCCTTCGATACAATACCCCACTCGGGCATTATAGATAAGCTCACCAGCTTAAATATAAACCCCTATGTCACTAGATGGGTTGCAAACTGGCTCAAGGACAGAACCAACATGGTTAGAATTGCTGGAGTCATCTCAGGCTCCAAACCAGGTCCAAGTGGCATCCCACAAGGCTCAGTCCTGGGACCTCTCTTGTTCGGTATATATTTCTCGGAGGTACAGGCCAACACGGAAGGACTGTGGCTGACCAAGTTCGCAGATGACTGCAAACTAGGCATTATAATAGACTCTCCAGCCGGCACAAGCATCCTACAAAAGGGCCTCATAGAAACAGACAACTGGTGCCAGAGCCATGGCCTCAAGCTAAACGCCAAAAAGTGTATAGTCATCCCCTTTGGCAAAAACAAAGTGCCCACAAATTACTATATAGGTGGTAATCCATTAAGTACGGAAGAAGTCATTAGGGACCTGGGGACCCAAGTTGATAACAATCTCTCATTTGAAAACCACGTGGCCAAAGTGGTTAGAAAAACATTTTATATAACCCACTTAATCATGAAGGGATTCGCATGTAGATCAGGGAAGGTCATCGTGCCTCTTTATTCATCAGGCCCATAATTGAGTACAATGCCCCTTTTGGGATGTACCTTACCAGACACCTGCAGCAACTGGAAAGACCCCAAAAGTACCTCACCAAGAGGATCAAAGGGCTCAAACAGATGCCATATGCTGCCCAGTTAAAGAAACTCCAGCTCTACTCAGTGGCATACCGCCTGCTCAGAGGCGATCTGTGCCTAATGTATAAAGCCATGTCCAACCCGGAATTAATGGATATGCTGCACCTCAGGAAATCCAAATCCCATCGAGCTACGCACTCGAGAGACTTGAACCTCAGCACTGAAATAAATAGGACATGCTGGAGGGACAGATTCATAACCCAGAGGCTCCTTTCACTCTGGAATAAAATCCCAGTCCAGGGTAGGCAGAGTCCCTCATTGACTCTCCAAGAGGAATCTTGATGAGTGGATGGGAGATCGTAGGTTTACCCCGGGTATCACTTCTGTCTCACTGTTAGACAGAGGCACAGTATACTAACCTCGAAAAATGGCATAGCAAAATTAATTTAAAATGGGTGGCGAAAGCCAAACACACTCTGGCTAGGCTTATAAATGCCCTAGGGCAGATAGCCTAGTATGAACCTATGAACTTTTATTTTAGGGTTATAGGCAGAACAAACACTTGCTGGATTAATATTTAATGAGTACTGTTTTGAATGCGTTATCTGGCTTATTCTCTTCTGATAGCCTTTCTTTTTGTTTGTCGCTATTTTAGGGTTATGTTGTGAAATGGATTGTTAAGTGTATGTCTATTTCAGATCATTGGGATGATAGATTATAGTTAACAAGTTTATTGTTGCTGATTTTTTTTACAGATTAGAAACTCTGCTGTAAACTAGATCCATCCCTAAACTTGAAAATGAAGCTGATGTTTAACTGTTGAACACCTCCATGCACGTTTGATAATGAAACTGTTTAGTGAGGAGTAGCTGCAGCCTGCCGAATAATTTATCCTTTTTGCCTTTGTGATTACCCTTGGAATTTTTATTGGTAGGGTTGAATTTTAGTTTAGGCTGTATTAGGAAACTTGTAATAAGCACAGCACTAAAATATAATATTTGCTGTGATTGTTGAGGCAAGTTTTGCACTGGAAAGACTTGGTACTGTAGTAGTCTGCTGCATCATAACACATGTGGGTAATCTACCAATGTAGTACGTCGTAGGCAGTTCTGCGCAGGTTAGGGCATGTCCACATTGATTGGCAGGTCATCGCTCATCTGAGTGACAGTTCCACTGTCCTAAACTACGTATGTTTTTAGAAAAACACCTTGCGTTCAGCTGTTCCACTGTCCTAAACTACATATGTTTTTAGAAAAAACACCTGTACAAGTTAAACAAGTGTAATTGTACTGTCTTTTGACTATAATGACCACTTTTAATGCACCGATCATGTTCCATACAAAAACGTAATGTAATAAATAGAATTCTTTAAAAAATAGTAACAACCATTTAATGCACAACTACCTGCCACAAAAGAGCCGTTAACTGGTTTAACACATTGTTGCCACCTATTCAACTTGTTAATGTGCCTTCTTGGACATATTAGACAGTACCAGGATGCGCACCAGGAAGAACTGGGTGTCATAATCATACCGAATAACTGTTTTAGCCTTTTCTGCTCTGTACTGATTTTCATTAACTGCATTGAATCATGTATGTCTTTCGTTCTTTAACATACCAATAAACTTGGTTCTGGCATTGAATTTCATTATGGTATTTGTATTTCATTACGGTACTTTATCCAACTTTATAAACTTTGCTTGATTGAACCTGTACTTATTTGTATATATGTCAGTATATTTCAGCTGTTTTTATAATGCATTTCAGTGGATGGCAGCTACATGAAAGCTAATTAATATGAATGCATCTTCGTAAGGTGTGGGTGTGTTGGGGCGGGGTTTGCTACTGCGCATCTTGCGAGGTACTACACTGGTAGATTACCCATGTGTTTCCGACCATGCTTTTTGACCTGACTTTTGGTAGAGTGGTGTGCAATGCAAGCCCATGTTTTCATTTAGGCAGCGTATTTAACATTATAGGTAATTACTTACTTTCACTACTAGCTCCTTTGGAGAAGGATATTAAAGGGACAATCCCAACATTTAAAATTTGGGTCTAATTCTTTTCTGAAGGGGCAGTGGCAATGTTCCTATCAAAAACACCCACTGTATTGTATCATCATGGAGCCCCTCCTTCCCCTATCAGCTTACTGACAGCATGTAGTTCCATCTACGTTTATGTTCTCTACATGAAACACACTCATTTCTCTGAATCATGCTCTAAGTACGTAGGTCTGGGAATGCTGTTCAACTATCCTTTATATTATTTTGAAGTTGTCATTTACAAATGCACTTGCTGTATTTATAAATGAAACTAATGTGAAAAAGGGATCGATGAGAAGCATTAGTATAAAAAAAAAAAAAAAAAAAAAATCACTGAACAGTCCTGATGCATCGGCATTACATTTTTGGCCATAGATACAGCTTGAACTGCGGAAGAAGAATCTTCAGCATTTTAAACTGCATCTCCTCACTGTAGCTGTGTTGCATAGAAGTGTGTGTGTGTGTGTGTGTGTGTGTGTGTGTGTGTGTGTGTGTGTGTGTGTGTGTGTGTGTGTGTGTGTGTGTGTGTGTGAAGCTGCACAAATGTGCAAGTGTATTTGCGATTATGCGTGCGAGTGAGTCTAGGTGAGTGAGTGCTTTATTAGCATTCATTTTGAAGGAAATCCAAAAATTGAAACACCAAACCACGAACAAAAACAGATCAAGGCAGAAACCAGGAACCTTCACGAAATGTATTCCAAATTTATTTCAAAGACAAGTAACTCCACCGTTTATTTCAATAACCATAAAAACAGACCACAAATTTCAGTTGAGTGCGCTTTCTCCTTGTTACAATAATAAAGCTTCTTCAGAACTAAAGGCATTCATTTTGACAATTGTCTATTTGTGATCTTCAGGTCATAGTTTATTTATGGTAGAATGTTCACTGCTTCTTGGCAGACCCAGGGAGTACTGGTAAATAATTTAGTACAGCTTTTCTGAAGGAAGAAATAGGATCTTTTCCCAAAATAATGGAAGGCAGAATGATGAAAGTATCTAAAAGCTCCATAACACAATGAGAACTGATTGGCATTCCAACATAAATATTGCAAAAGTAAAATGAGAACTGCAAATACAACTTAATAGCAATTTAAACAAACCATTTTAGACCTGTATTCATTACCTGGATAATACTTACAAGTAAAAGGAACTGTTGGAGTGGTCAATCTCTGTTAACCTGAAAGACCTGTAAGACTGAGAAGTAATGGAGGGTCTTTCACAACTCAGGTGTGAGTTATTCATACTGACTTAAAAAGAGGATGAGTCTACAAGAAGAAATGACCTTTAGAAATGGCAAAGAATTAGGATATAATTTAATGTGAAATCATTTTACAGTTTATATTAACAAGTGTAGATAGTGTAATGTAGTAAGAATTTGCATATGTGGTCACTGTGCATTTTACAGGTGCTTTAAACAAGTTTTTCTCAGTAAATGATTTTGTGAATTTGGTGTCTCTGTCTCAGAGACCGAACATGGTATATTCTGCTACCCATGTATGTGGTGGTTACTGTGTAAGGAAAGCTAGGCGGGCTCTAAAAGACAAAACGTGACTGTACACAGTTTGAGAAAATTTTGTAGTATATGGAAAATACTTAATATAAACTAGTATAGAAATTCTCCTGTTTGACCACAGAAAAAATTGAACTAGAAAAAAATCATATGTTCTTGGAGAAGGAGAATGACGTGGAAAATACTCTATGTAAATATCAAATGTACTGCAAAAATGCTGGCCACATTTGGATAGGCAAGTAAAACAATAAAATATACACAAAATACATAATCAGTTGCATAAGTTAAATGTTTGCAATTAAGTCACACAAAGTGTGAATAATATGGTTAGATCATGTGAAGTACTGCATAGAAAAACAATTAACTTTTGTTTAGTTCCGAGGACCCCGCTGTATTACAATCATAACCCCTGAGCATTTAACAGTGGAGAAGATACACACGCAATTATTATAAAAAATATTGTATCTATATATAAATGTTATTCACGGTGTATACAGCCAGCTTTACATATTAGATATATTATATTGGAGATATAAGAAAGTCTCATTTCATAGAAAAGATGGATGGTGACTGGACAGCCATTCTGAAAAGGTAGTATAGTCAAAAACAAGGAGTGGAAATAGAAGTTCATGAGACAAATGTAAGGATGGGGAGGAGAAGCCATAATATAACTAGCCACTACAAATTATCACAAAAAAGTAGACAGTATCAGCCATCTCTTTGCAATTCTAGTTGTGTGAAGCATGGCATAGACGTCTAATTTTCTGCCCTCAGATCTCAGAATGTGAAATATTTTCCGACACTTTAAACACTGCTTGTAGTAACAGAAGATAATCACTTTTCAGAGTTGTACTCAAGCTTGTCAATTATGTTGTCATTTCAGTGGCTTTTGTCAATTATAAAAATGAATAGCTCTGATTTGTAAACAGCGACTATAGACCAAAATCCATTGGATTTGCATTACATGGCATAGAAAGGTATAAATACATTATGCATAGCTATGTTTTCAAGTTTTCATACTGATATTTGTCACCACCTTTGCCCTGTTTTCTGCATACTACCTGAGTGCATCAAAGATGGATAGTACAGATGTGAACATACTCTGTCAGAAAAACATAACAGTGGGAAAAATATCCCAAGTATATAGCAACAGAGAAAAAACTTGAGCTTCCCCACATCCAGTGTGACTGTATACTGGATTGCAAGAAGAGGTATGCATTGGAGCTGTCTACTGCAGTTGCTGGAAGAGAAGTGTTCCATCTACCCTGAACCCGACATTCTTGTGCTGCACATTGGAGGGCATGATGTCATCAGTCAACCACTTGGAAGGCTACGGTTTCAAATCACAGCAATTTTTGAACACCTGAAGTCTTGGTGGCCACGTTGTCATTTTGTGTGGTCTGATATAATTCCTCGACAGATATGGAAAACGAGAAAAAGGTCAACGGGAAGCTCACAAGGCCAGACGTTTACAGAATGGTTTCGTGCATGGCTTGATGCACAGGGTCGGTGGATCTACAGTCTGCTATGAAAACATCACCGCAGAAGATGTTCATCTGTTCAGAAGGGATGGAGTTCACCTAACTGAGTAGGGCATTGCCTTGTTCTTGACCGAACTCCACAATGGCATGAGGAGAGCTATGCAGGATTGGTAACATGCAGCTTGTGCAAAGAATGGAAAACGCCCATGACCAAGTAGTACCCGTATAGTAAGTAAAACTCTTATGAAATGTGTTGTGTAAAATATATTTATTTGAGTTTGACAAATAACTGTGGTAAGGAGCTGGTGAGGATGCCAAGAAAGAACAACTGTTTCAGGAGAGTGCTACCACGTACAATCTAACACGTCAGTGACCATCCGGCAATACTTTTTTTTTTAGTCTGCTTTTATCAGGCATGTGTAGAGTTTGGATGACAGGAAGGGCTTACTAATACAGAACTTGATCCCTTGGGTCCATTGCTGAATGGACATGTAAGGCAGATTGCTGACACTGAAGGAGGTCATGAGAATTCAATGGTATCCGCTGTCTGAGTGGGTAGCCAGCACAGCTATCGGACAGATGAGATGGCATTGCATGCCACTGAAGTCCCATGCCTGTACCGAGTTCATTAGTGGAGTGGCGGTCCTTACCTTGCTTTTTCTCTTCACATGTACCTATTCAGCAGTATGTTGGCTACACCAAGAATGTGTATATTTGCAATCGTATGTGTCTACATGGTAAAACTGCTTCTGAATGCTGTACACCTTAAAATATTTCAGTTTTGTTAGGACTCAGGTTATGGAAATTATGATTTTTTTCATATTTTGCTGCATGACTTTGCAAGGGAGCATGTCAGTGTGCCAAGTAATTACCTCATTTTGAAGACAATATTGATAGTTCCAACATGGTAAAAGAATGGTGCCTGTATGTTGCACACACGTGCAGATATCAATGTTCTTCGTGTTTCACTGTTGCAGTCATTACATTTGGGTAATCTGTAAGCAGGTTGCCCTCAGTCGGCCTGAATTCCAAAGTCTTGGGTCCTGCGTCGGTTGCTGTCTCCTCTTCCATGACGTCCGGTCATCAGGGGTATAAAACAAGCAGCCAACACCATTTTCTTTAGTCTTTCTTGCCGCGCGGTGCCCGAAGCAGAAGCATTTCGCAAGTGCCGGTCGACTGACTCCTGAAATATTTTAGTTTGAGTTTCAGAACCGAAGTCTTCACTAAAGGTAAGTACCCCATTGGGGAAACTTTTTTCTTGGATTTAGGTTATGGAAATTATGATTTTTTTTTTCATATTTTGGTACAGAACTTTGCAAGGGAGCATCAGAATGTGCTAAGTAATACCTCATTTTGAAGACCGTATTGATAGTTCCAACATGGTAAAAGAATGGTGCCTGCATGTTGTATACATGTTCAGATATCAGTTTGTTTCGGGCTTAGGTTATAGAAATTATGCTTTTTCATATTTTGGTAAATAACTTTGCAAGGGAGCATCTGAATGTGCCAAGTAATACCTCATTTTGAAGACAGTATTGCTGGTTCCAATATGGTAAAATAATTGTGCCTATATGTTGTACACATGTGCAATTATCAAAGTTTGTTTCAGACTTAGGTTATGGAAATTATGAATGTCAAGTTGTCAATCTCGCCTTCATTCTTGCTGGATGGGTTCGGAGCCAATCCTCGGCTCCGACTCGGCACTTGCTTAGCTTGAGAACTCCTTTTACCAGCTCGAGGCAACCCTATATCCCATGATGCAAGGCGGGACTACCTCAGATCTCGTTTGCCGCTTAGCAAAAGAGGTCTCCTTTGCCAGCTGAGGTAAGTAATTTTCTTGTCAAAAGAGAAAAAAAGCTTAGTTAGGGATTTATTTCCCCCTTGTTTCCATTTTTATAGTCTGTAGTGTGTTACAGCCCACCCTATTCCCTTATAATTCAAAACTTTTTTTATTTCCTTTGGTAATAGTATAAAAGTTTAGTTAGGCCTAAACCCCATTGGTTAATCCCTTCCTGTGTGTTGTGTGTTAGGGGATTAATTGTGTGTGTTTGTTGGGGTTTGTGTGTGACTTCCTCCTAGGATTATGTCAAAGGAAGGCAAGGTCTCAGGCTTCAAGAAGTGTGACTCGTGCTGTCAGAAAATGTCTCTGACAGACGGTCACACTTCTTGTGTTTACTGCCTGGGGCCTTTGCACCTGCAGGACTCCTGTGCTTTGTGTCACTCTTTTAGCCACAGAGTCCTGCAGGAACGGAGGAATAAGCTAATCCTCCGTGGCTTACTTAAGCCAGAAGGTTCTCCCTCTAAAACAGGGTCTGGGAAACCTTCTAAGCCACCGAAGGTTCAGGCTTCAGTATCCAAGCCTCCTCCGGTGGCTCCGGCTCCATCGGAGCCGAGATCGGCTCCGGCTGGAACCGATCTATCTGCTTCAAAAGTAGTGGGTTCGGCACCGACTGGTTCCGACACCCGGTCTACTGTGGCCTTGTCGGCTCCGGCTGGAGCCGACACCTTATCCAACTTCGGAGCCGAGAAACCTTCGGCTCCATCTGGAATTCAGGGGACTTCGGCTCCGATGACTTCATCCCGAAAGAGATCTCGGTCCCCTTCGTTGCAGAGTATCCACTCTGCTCCGGGGTCTCCTCTTTTGTCGGAGCAGAGCCATCTGAGCTGGTCTTCGAGATCTTCCAGGCTGTCTGACCACGATTTAGAGAGGGTGGTAAGCAGGCTGTTGAAGTCGCAGGCACTGGCCCAAATGCTTCATAGCCCATCTCAACAGACTTCGGCTATTGTCTCACCCCTTGAACTTCCTCCTCCGACTCCACACCAGAGTTCGGAGCTGGAGCTTCTCGGGACAGCGACTGTTTCGGCGCCAGAGCCGATACATCCTTCGGCTCCGTCGTCCTTGGCTCCGATCTCCTCCTTGAGGCCTTCCTTGGAGGGATCCGGTCGTCGGGTTTCCCTTGTCGGCTCCGAGGGGGCTAATGGCATCGGACCTTTGTCCGACCCCGCTCTCCCTCTCGGGGCTTCGGCTTTGGTAAGCTCGGCACCGACATCGGCCTTGGAGCCTTCCCTCTCAGTGGAGCCGGGAATTCCTGTATCCTCGGATCGGGGATATTCCGGCCTCCCGGGGAGGGGAGCCTTTGAGGTGATGAGGAGTGTCCTGGCCTCTGAGCCAGGTCAATGGTCCATCCCTCTAGCTCCTCCCTCCTCAGTGCCGGTAGACGCCTCTTGCCAGCCTCTTGCTCTCAGGCCCAGGGATCCATCGCCCCAGGTTTCCCCATTGGGAATTTCCTCCTCTTCTGAAGTTTCTCCTGATCCGGCAGGTGAACCCCCTCGGAAGAAGACGTGTAAGAGGAAACACACAGACTCCCCCGAGTCTACTACATCGGATACCGACTTAGATGAGTCAGAGGGTTCTCCACGATCCCCCTCTGAGGATGTCTCCTTTTCAGACATCCTTGAGCTCCTCAAACAGAGGGGGAATTGGCCATCCATTGATCCCTCCGAGGATGAGTCGGTATACCTGGAGGCTTTTGGATCCCGACCCTCCACCTCCTGGGTGTCTCCGCCTTTCGACCCACTTATGCAGGTAGTGGCTCTGAAGGCGTGGGTGGCTCCAGATTCTGTGGAACCTGTCCCCAGGAGACCATCCAAGTTTATCACGGCCCCTACGGACAAACAGTTTCTTTCCAAGGGCGTCTCTGTGGATGCTATGGTGGTGGCGGCGGCCACTAAGAAGGAACTGGCGGATCCTTCAGTACCTGTCCATCCTCCTAACAAGGATTCTAGGACCATGGACAGGTATGGAAAGCGGATGTTTTCTTCAGCGACCTTTGCTATACGTTCGCTGAACTATCTTTGTCACTTCACCAGGCTTCAAAGAGATATTCTCAAGGAACTGGGTGAAGTGGTCCAGGATCCTTCTGCTGCTGGGGCTCAAAAGATTGCCTCACAGCTAGCAATCCTGAATTCCCTATCCAACTCCTCCATGCGGCTCATATCCTATGCAGCCGATGGAGCAAGCAGGGCCGCAGGCACAGGAGTTGCTCTTAGACGCCAAGCCTGGATGCGGCTTTGTAATTTTGCGGACCCCTTTAAGGCGTCCTTCACTAATACCCCCTTTGATGGTTCGGCTTTGTTCGGACCTCAGGTGAAGGATACCTTGACCAGGTGTGAGCAGGACGGTAAAACTCTTTCTGCCGTTGGAGTCCATTTTTCCACTCCTTCTAGACCATATCCCAAGGGTCAGAAGGGGAAGATGTGGTTCCATAAAGCCCAAGGAGCTACACCGGACACACGTGGTCAGTTTACCCCAGAGGCAGAGGGGTAACAATAATGCCGCCCTAGAGGCAGGGGGTCCTCAGAACCAGGGCAACAGGGAGTCTCTTCCTGAGAAGCCCTTTCAGCATCCCTGAGGTGTTGCCCGACTGTCCACCCTTGGAGGCAGTCGGGGAAGGATTTCGCTGTACCCAGTAGCCTGGCAATCCCTTTCACAGGATATGTGGGTACAGTCGATCATATCCGAGGGTTACAAAATCCCCTTCGGAAGGTATCCCGTACCTCAACAATCCCTTCCAGACATCTCACCCGGTCAAAGGGATTTGGCAGAACAGGAGGATTCAAAGCTCCTAGAAAAAGAGCCGTCCAGACTGTGCCGGCAGACCAGGTAGGATCCGCATCTACTCGAGATTCTTTTGGTCCCCAAAAGGACGGGAGATTGAGACCAATATTAGACCTGAGCAGTCTAAACAGATTTGTCAAGAAGGCAAGATTCCGGATGGTCACGCTTCAGTCCATTCTGCCCTTTCTGGGCAAGGACAACTGGATGTGCTCTATAGACCTTCAGGACGCGTACTATCACACAAAGATTCACAGGCGCTCCAGAAGGTTTCTCCGCTTTCGGCTAGGGACCAGTCATTACCAATTCAGAGCCCTGCCCTTTGACCTCACTTCAGCCCCCAGAGTGTTTACCAAATGCATGGCAGTGGTCACAGCTCATCTGAGACGTCAAGGATTCCAAGTGTTTCCTTATTTGGACGACTGGCTCCTCTCCGCCACCACCAGGTGTCAGCTTCTTCAGACCAGAGACTACACTCTACAGCTTTGCAGGAGTTTGGGAATTTCAGTAAATTTCGAAAAATCTTCTCTGCTGCCTTGCCAATCTATCACCTTTATAGGCGCAGAATTAAACACCGTCAAAATGTTAGCCAGACTAACAGATCAAAGAATTCTGGACATCCAAAAATTAGTTCGGATTCTATTGCAGAGCAAAAAGGTCAAAGCCAGATTTATACTGAAGGTTCTAGGTCTTATGGCTGCGGCCATTGTTCTACTACCACTGGCTCGCTTCCACATGCGTCTTCTGCAGTGGATGCTATTCACGCAGTGGTCGTACCACAGTCTCCCGATGAGACACAAAATCTTAGTCACACAGTCGTGCAGAACTCATCTGAATTGGTGGATATCTTCCCCTCTTCTTCATCTGGGCCGACCCTTTGTTTCCCCTCCTCCAGTTGCCACAGTCACTACGGATGCCTCTCTGATCGGGTGGGGGGGGCATTATAAGGGCAGGATGGTCCACGGGACGTGGCAACCCATAGAATACCATCTGCACATAAATGTCCTGGAGATGAGAGCGGTGCTTTTAACGTTGCAGGCCCTCAATGACTTTCTTCCCACGGGGACTATTGCAGTACAAACGGACAACATGTCCGTGGTCTGGTACATCAACAAGCAGGGCGGGACCAGGTCCTATCCGTTGTGTCGAGAAGCTCTCAGACTTTGGCAATGGGCAATCTCCTCTCATCGGTTTCTGATAGCAACGCACATCCCCGGCAGGTCCAACCTCTTGGCGGACAGGCTGAGCTGATCCATTCTGATGCCTCACGAGTGGTCTCTCAATCAATCTGTAGTGGATCAGATTTTTCTGAAGTGGGGCACTCCTTGTTGCGATCTTTTTGCTACTCCTCAAAACAAGTGCCCCGATTTTTTTCACACTCTTTCCCCTTCCAGGCCAACCCCTGAGAGACTCTCTAACCCAGGATTGGCCCCGGGGACTTCTGTACGCTTTTCCTCCTTTTCCCTTGATTCCACAAGTCATTCAGAAAGCCACCGTTTTGAGGGCCAAGTTGATTCTCATTGCCCCTTATTGGCCTCGACAAATTTGGTTTCCGTCTCTGCATAGTCACCTTCTGGTGCAGCCCTGGCATCTGGACCCAGTTCCGGATCTCTTGATCCACCAGTCGGGTCAGCAGCACCGGGCCATTCATTCTCTCAACCTCACTGCTTGGTTGCTCCACTTCCTTCCCTAGCCAGGCTTCCAATGATCTCTGACTGTCAGAGACATCTTAGTGTCTTCCTTAAAGTCGTCCACTAGGACTGTTTATGCTAGCAAGTGGCGACATTTTTCTATTTGGGCAAATTCCAGGAATATTGATCCCTTTACTGCTCCTGTACATTCTGTTTTAGATTTCCTGGCGGAGGTTTTTCATTCAGGATCCTCGTCATCTACAGTTAAAGTACAACTGGCTGCTATTTCCAAGTATCATGTTGGCTTGCATGACAATAACATTATGTCTCATAGATTATGCAAGGCCTTTCTGAGAGGAGTTTTTCTCCTAAAGCCGCCTATAAAGCATCCTCCTCCGCAATGGAATCTAAACTTAATGTTGGCATCCTTGATACTACCTCCCTTCGAACCGTCTGCTTCATGTTCTTTGAAGTTATTGACCTGGAAAACTATATTCTTACTGGCTGTCACTTCAGCAAGAAGGGTTTCCGAGATTCAAGCTCTCTGCATTCGTTCCCCTTACTTGGTTTTTCATAAGGACAGGGTATCATTAAGGACGAACCCTTCCTTTCTCCCCAAAGTTGTGTCTCAAACCAATATTAACCAATCTATAGATCTAACAGTCTTCTTCCCAAACTATTCCGACAGAGCTGAACAGAAGCTTCATTTTTGGATGTCCATCGTCAGCTCAGGTACTATTTGCATAGAACTAAACAATTCAGAAAATCGGACCAATAATTTGTCTCCTATGCAGAAAACAGGATAGGTCTTCCAGTTTCTAAAGTGACCTTATCCAGATGGTTGACTTCCACCATTTCCTTTGTGTACTCTCTGAGGCAAGCAGCTATCTTCTAAACCAAAAGCACACTCAACCAGGAGTCTATCCACTTCTGCAGCCTTTCAGGATAGACTACCCATTGATACTATTTGTGCAGCAGCTACTTGGGCCACTCCTCATACCTTTGTCTCTCATTACAAGTTAGATTTGGCCTCCAGAGACAGGGCCAGTTTTGGTTCCACAGTTCTCAAGAGTCTGTTCCATTGAGCCACCCGGGATACAGGTGCTAGGGACGCGGTCCCATCCAGCAAGAATGAAGGCGAGATTGACAACTTAACATTTAGAAGTTATGTACCTACCATAATGTTCCATGTTAGTTGTCTTCTCTCGCCTTCTTTCTTGCGTCCCTCCCTCCTTCACCCTGGCCTGGACAGATCTTGAAGGGTTTCCTCTTCTCAGGTTGTTCCCTCCTGAGTCTTCAATAGAAGATTCCTTTGTTAGGAATTTTTGTGTCCTAGTTCTACTAGGTTAGTCCTTAGCAGGGTATGTTAGCTACCAAACGAGATCTGAGGTAGTCCCGCCTTGCATCATGGGATATAGGGTTGCCTCGAGCTGGTAAAAGGAGTTCTCAAGCTAAGCAAGTGCCGAGTCGGAGCCGAGGATCGGCTCCGAACCCATCCAGCAAGAAAGAAGGCGAGAGAAGACAACTAACATGGAACGTTATGGTAGGTACATAACTTCTAATTTTTTTCATATTTTGCTAAACTTTGTAAGGGAATATGTCAGTGTGCCAAGTAATACCTCATTTTGAAGTCAGTGTTACTCCTTACAACATGGTAAATGAACTGTCTATGCTCTGTACACATGTATAGATATCACAGTTTTAGTCTTGTACAATTATGAAAATTATACATTTACAATACTTCTCATTATTATGGCCATATCTTTGCAAGGGAGCATGGTGATCACACAAATGCATAATTTTAAAGCTGACAATTCAGATGCACAACTTCTACAGAGATACTTAGGGTTCTGTCACAGGTGAAGAGATATTATGCTTTGTTTATTTATCAGTTATGAGAAATAATATATTCATATTTCTGTGGATTTCTCAAGAAAGGAACATCACACAGTAATGGTTAAGGTATCATTTTAAAGCTGACATTCATACTAAGAAATTAAATTCAAATTGTGTGGGTCTGCATGGTACATTGACCAAGATATTGTGCTTTGCTTTTCCAAAAATGTAAAAAATATGCACAATATCAGCATCCCTTGCCAAATATTTAATAATGACTGTGATATGCACTATCAACATTTACACTGTTGGAAAGGTCAGAGTCTGCTGAACAACGTCCGTGTTTACATTTTTAGTCTAGCTCTTATAGTTAGAGTTATGAACATTTGTTTTCTGTATGGTATTAGAAATGGATTTTCTGAAAATGAACTCAGTCTGCTCTGTTCTTCCTATGGTGGAGTTAAGCAGGCAGCTTTTTCAGAGCTGCTCCGGAGTGAATGAGTTAAAAGAAATGCTCCACAAAGGCCTCTCCTCTTCAATTAAGATTCATGCCTCTGCCATCTCACCTCATTATAATACTGAGCCACCCCTCTTCTCTCATCCTCTGGTCAAACAGTTCCTGAGAGTAGCCAAACATTTAAGACCCCCCAGGAGAGCTCCCACTCCAGCCTGGGACCTTAACTTTGTATTGGAAAAGCTCATGCTGCTGCCCTTTGAACCAGCTGCTACAGCAGAGTTGAAATTCCTCTCATGGAAAACAGCTTTACTTCTAGCCATCACTTCAGCAAGAAGAGTGTCTGAATTGCAAGCCCTTATGGCAATGAAACCCTTCATTATCTTCCATGCGGACAGGGTTTCCCTCGGGACTTAACCCATCTTTTATGCCCGAGGTGGTATCTAGTGTGGCTTTAAACTAATCCATTCATTTGCCAACTTTTTTCTCTAATCCTCAGAATAAAGGGGAAAGGATTCTGCACTCCCTGGACATGCACAGGCAGCTTAGGTTCTGTCTGGACAGGACTAAGCCTTTCAGAAAATCAGATCAGCTGCTAGTCACCTTTGCTGATGGGGCAGAGGGCAAGGCCATTTCAAATCAAACCATTTCTAAATGGATAGCACACTGCATCCATTTCTGCTACAAACACCATGGGAAACCTACCCCACAGGGGATCAGAACACATTCCACTAGGGGTACATCAACCGCTGCAGCATTTCTCAGAAGAGTCCCTACCAGGGACATCCTGGAAGCTGCTACTTGGAGCTCTGTACACACTTTCAGCAAGCATTGCCACTTGCCTATCTTTTCTAAATCCAGAGCTGGATTTGCCACAGCAGTCTTACAGGGCCTGCTTGGCAGTCCTGATGCTTCTTGACTACCTCCACCCATCCTCAGCTTTGGGAATCAACCCAAATGTGATGACTGTAACAGTGAAACACGAAGAACATAGTACAGTTGTGTACAATTACCATAAATGTAGATGTTAGAGTGTATTCACTGTTGCAGTCCTGCTTACCCTCCCTCCAGGCCCCCTGACTTCTCTTTACTTCTACCTATCTTTTGTGTTTGGCATATCTCATTTCAGGTATATGTATTTGCTGGGGGTGTTTCATACCATGTAATTGCTTCCTATTTTGGGGGCACTTGACATCTGGGGCAAGAATGGCTTTGGCTGCATGTTTTATACCCCTGAAAACCTGACGTCATGGAAGAGGTGACAGCGTCCGCAGAAATCCCAAGACTCTGGTATTCTGGCTGACTTAGGGCTTACCTGCAGGCGGATAACCCAAATGTGATGACTGCAACAGTGAATACACTCTAACATCTACATTTATGGTAAGTGTGCACAACTGTACTTTCTGTTAGAGGAACTTCCCCTCCCTTTTGACACCTCACCTGACATCCCACAGAGGAGGTACATCGGAAGAGAATGTGTAAAAGGAGACTCATTGACTCCCCGTTGGAGTGTTTCATGGAGGATACTGATTTTGATTTGAGGGGCTTCCCCCAGATCACACCAGATGTCATTTGCTTTGGAGATATTCTAGAGACCCTGAAACAGAAAGGTAGCTAGTCTTCCCAAAACCCCTCACCAGAAGACTGTTATTGGAGGCACTAGATTCTGGCCTGTGTATTTGGGTTACCTCCCGCTGGCAGAACTTATTGATTTAGTTGCCGGTCAGGCTTGGAAGGAACTGGATACAGTCAAACCCATTCCTAAAACGCCTGACAAGTTTTTGGCCCTTTCCAATGAATAGGCTGCACTGGAGCAAAGGGGTCTCTGTTGATGCTATGGTGGAGGCGGCGGCAACTACCAAAAAAAGAGCTAGTGGAACAGAGCATTACTTTCCATCTAAGTAACCGAGAATCTACTACATTGGACAGATTTGGAAAGTGAGTGCTTGCCTCTGCTGCCTTTGCCTTGAGGTCACTAAATTACCTGGCACATTTTACTCTTTGACCAAAGAGCTTTAAAATACTCTGAGTCCATGCCCATTGAGGATTCCAAATGGACATTCTCTCAACTGGCCACTCTTGTCCATATCCAATGTTTCTTTGAGGTTCATCTCTCTCACGGCTAAAGGCACCTCACGAGCAGCCGATTCAGATATTGTCTCATTGAGACATGCCTGGATGTGGCTTTGTGATTTTGCAGAAACTTTTAAGACATCTTTTATTAATGCCCCAATTGATGGCACTTCATTGTTTGGGCCATCAGTAAAACAGATGCTTACCCACAGTGAACAAGATGGAAAGACTCAGACCACTTTCTAATTGTGATGCATATTCCAGGGAAAACCAATGTGGTAGTGGACAAACTAAACAGATCCATGGTCTTTTGGCATTGGGGCCGACCTTGCTGCGACCTATTTGCCGCTTCCCTCAACAAGTGCAGCAGGTACTTTGGTCTGATTCCCCCCTCAGGGAGAGTCAACAAATGATGCTCTATTTCACTCTTAGCCCTCAGGTCTCCTTTTATGTTTACCCTCCTCTTCCCTTGATTCCCAAATTTTTGCTGAAAGCAAGCAGGCTGAAGAGTTCAATAATCCTTATTGCCCCTTTCTGGCCTCTACAGATATGGTTCTTCTTCCTATGGTATCATCTTCGTTATCCTCCATGAATACTGGAGTCAACTCTGGATCTCCTGTCATACCCATTGGGGATCCAACATTTCAGCCCTGAGACTAACCACATGGTTTCTCCAGTTCCAGTAATAGACAACCCACTTTCTTCCCATGTGCATGATATTATTTTTGCTTCTCAAAAAGAATCTACCAAAAAAGTGTACAAAAGCAAGTGGAAAAGATTCTCCGGTTTGGGCTTTGAGTAAAGAGTTTGATCCTTTTTCTGCCCCAGTTTCTGCAATTCTTGATGATGCTTTTTGATGAATGAGATTGCTTCTCTACAATTATTCAGCTGGCAGCTATCTCTAATTTTCACATAGGGAACATGCATTTTTCTCTGGCTTCATCTAAACTATGCAGAGCATTCATGAAAGGAATCTTTCTTCTATGGCCACCAATAAAAGATCCCTCACCACCTCGGGATCTCGCAGTAGTACTACAAGGTCTAACCCAGAAACCTTTTGAGCCTTCAGCTGAATCTGATCTGAAGTTCCTGTCATGGAAAACAGTTTACTTGGTAGCCATCGGATCTGCAAAGAGAATATCTGAACTCCAAGCTCTCTCTCAAAAATCTCCTTGTATAATTTTTCATAAGGATAGGGTTTCCTTATTGACAAACCCTTTTTGCCCAAGGTGGCTTCTGAAAATAACATTTAAGCAACCCATCCACTTACCAGTTTTCTTTCCAAATTTTTCCAGTAAACGAGGGTACATGACTCATCTTCTTGGTGCACACAGACTATGTTTTTATCTTCACAGGACAAGGTAATTCAGAAAATCAGAACAACTCTGTTCCTTTTCTACAAAAAGACTAAGTTATCCAGTATCCAAAGTCACTCTAGCAAAATGGATAACCGATTGCATTTCCTGGATTTATTTTCAGAAAGGCATGACATTATCTAAACCTCCTAAGGCTCATTCAACCAGGTCCATGGCCACATAATCTGCTTTCTGGTCAAAAGAGTATCTATTGATGACATTTGTGCTGCAGCTACATGGTCCAATTCTCATACTTTTGTTTCTCATTACAAATTGTACAATATTTCTAGACAGAGCCGCCTTTGGTTCAGCAGTACTCCAGACTATCCTTCCATGAGGGCTACGCAGGATCATCGTAAACAGGGGACTGTGTCCCATATGTCGAGGAAGAATAAAAATGACATCATCAAATTTAAAAGTTATGTTCTTACCATAACTAGGCATTTGTGTTGTCCATTTTCATTCTTCCTCAACATCCCTCCCATCCATCCCCCATCCAATTTCCTGGAAAAAACTATTGCATTGTATTGGAACCTACAATTCCAGGTTTGAACCCTGTCTTCGCATCAGACTATTCCTATTTCTATTCTACTATAGGGATAGGGCAGCAAACTTTGTCTGAGGGTTTGGGGATACTGTAGAGCATTATGGGTAGAGGACGGAGCTCTAAGGCTGGATCTAAAGTCTGGAAAAAGTGGCTGAGTCTGATCCGAGGATCCGATAGTGTGTATGAAGACAAATTATTTGTTTTTGTGTATTTTCTGTTTTATAATCTGGTAGGTGGAGGGGTCCAGAGACCCTTTTCAACCATGACCTGGGCACAGTAGCAACAGTAAGTACAATAAACAATAAAGTGAAAAATCATTTCAGCATACAGTTAAATACGAATAAAAAAAAAAAAAAAACATTACAGAACAATAAAACATTAGTTTACTTTAGATTATGTTTGGCGGCATAAATAGTAAATCAGTATGAATAGTTCAGTTAAGTAACAGTAGTTACCCTAGCTCGTACCCATCTTCTCTCCACCTTACTGTATGCTTCTCCTGTCCTAATTAATCTAAACAAGAACGATTTAAACAAGCTATATCAGTATGCTACAACAAAATAGCAAAATTCACCACAAACTCCTCCTACCCGCACCCACCACTGTCGGGCCCTAAAACAGCTTTCCTGGCTGGAACTCCCTAACAACTTAGCTCTAAATCAACTTCTAGCTCATCAAGTACTGTACCAACTTGACAAAACTCGAGCCTTACAACACCTGATCACCCTCTACTCCAATAACCGTGAACTTGGATCTGCTAACAAGGCACTAATTGCAGTCTCCAAAAGCCATTACAGCCCTGGTGACTCCCTGTATTCTAGCAACATTGCCAAGACTTGGAGCTCCCTACCACAAGTCAGATTACAACCTAACAAAAACGTCTTCAAAAAACAGCTCATTTCATGCCTAAACAACTCCTGGACATGCAACTACCTAGCACCTGGCTGACCTTTTCTAACTCCTTTCCCCTACCCACTATCCAGCCTCCTCTTTAAAACTCCCAGAAATGCACTATGTATTATCACATGTTACTTACTAACTCACTGCCGCCTACTCCCCTCTGTCCCATCTATACCCATTAACTCTCCCATATAGACTGTTGAAAAGTTTTCCCTTAAAATGTCAGTGCACCTCATATGAACTTGTCTATAATCTCTTCCTTTTTTAGTTTTGCTTTCTTGTCTTCTCTTCAGTACATCTTCAAGATTATCTCTACTAAACATACTGTATTAACAATCATCATATGTTACTACCGGCTATACTTTTAATTGTATGTCTAAATTTCAATGCTTATGTAAATATTTTATGCAATTATACAACTGAATGCGTAAACCACAATGCTCATGAAAATGTCTTATAGTATGTTCGCAATTGTTCTGGAGCTTTTCTCCTCTGGCCTCTGCTAAAAACTGACAGCTCTGTCCAGTCGGACCTCCCCAGTAAACAAATGTAAAATAAAATAAAAATAAACAAGATGATTGCAACTAGTAAATTGCATGGTGGTTACAAATTAACCGTTGTCCCTAAAACATCTACATTCAACTTCATTGAAGACGTGCTGTGACTGCGTTCTTGAACCCAGACTATGTCTTGGCTTCTGACATCTGTTGGAATTTGATTCCATACAGCTGAACCAACTCTGGAGAAGACTGTTTCTCCCATAAGTGTCCTAAAAGAAGGAAGGTTGAGGAGAATAGAATCTGAGTGGGTGTTTCATAGGGAGTAACAGGGTTTACTAATTGATAGATTTCTTTTCATATTGAGACAATATTATGTTTTTATGATTTTGTACAACAGTTTGCTGAGCCTTTAAGTGGATCTTTCAGTTATAGGAAGATGCTTAAAGGTCTTTTAGTAGAATACAGTGGTATGTTCGTAAGTCAGCAAGTATGGCGATTCTAGCAAATTTGCTTACAGTGACTTAAGAGTTTCCGAGTGGGGTTTATAAATGCTCAAACTCTTAAAAAAGGCATTCTTATGAAATAAGTGTGCTGTTGGTATTAGTACTTAGTACTGTAAAAACTTAAAATGTTATTAGACTAATTCAAAGCATACACAAGGTAACTGTAGCCTAAGAGCAGATAGTTGTGTCTTAGTTTTATTCAGTACTGAGATCCATGGTCGCTTACTTCAAAGTAACCTAGTGGAGGCTGCAATATGATTTTGTTACTCTGTGTATGATTACATCAGGGAGCTGAGAAAAACAAATCATGGCTCCCTTTTTTTTCTTTTGTAACACTGAATTTAGGAGGAGTGTTAGTATTTCTGCTTGAGTGAATCCCCGTTTGCTGCTAACTCCTTGAAAGAATTTTCCAGTTCATATGAATGTTAATCTTAAATAATTCTTAATGTATTTACTTTTTTCTCCCAACATATGAAGATATTAGTAAAATTCCCCAATACTTACAAAAGGTACTGGCTTAGTAAATATGATTATTGCAGTACAAGAGATGTGGAGGAGGAGGGGGAGGGTGGCCTAATGGTTAAGGTGTTTGCCTTGCAAACACAAGGTGCAGGGTTTGAGTCTCCCAAGGGATAATTGGCTAGGCTTAAAATGGCTCGCAAGGGCAGTTAGCTTAGTACTAATCTATGAACCTATGGTTTATGTTGCTATATGTACCTGCTGTTCTTGTTATCATACTGGCAAAACCAATAGACCTTTCAAAGAATGTATCCTTCGCCATATGAATGACATCAGACACAAAGTCCAAAGCAATGCCCTCTCACAGCACATTATGTCCAATCCTGGCCATACATTTTTGTTTATGATGATAGAAATTGTGTTACTGAAAGCATAAGAGGAGGAGACGTGCAACAGGACTTCAATTTAACAAGTTAAATGGATTGCAGATTTAAGAGCAGATCGCTCACCTAGTTTAAGTGGTATTACCACTTTGAAACCAATTCTTAAGGGGCGGCTGATCCTGAGATGAAAATGATTGGTTGCTCAATTAGGCAGTGTCATCTGCTTGATTATAGGTTAGATTCAAGGAGATGGCTGCAGTATGGATGAGAATTGATTGGATGTTGATTGTGATAAGGAAATTACATTGTTGCATTCTGTGGATCTGAGGAAGGCCGGAAGGTTGAAAGAGCTTATCCTGAATGTTTGGACTGACTTTTAGTGTTTTACTTTTATTGATTTTATTCTTTTAATAAATAGATGTGAAGTTGTTCAATCTCGCCGTTCATTCATCACTGATGGGTTCGGAGCCGATCCTTGGCTCCGACACGGCCGACTAGCAAGCTCAAAGTTCTCCAGTAGCTTGAGACCCCCACCCCTTATCCCATAATGCACTGCTGGAATTACCTCAGATCTAGTTTGCCGCGGCACGGATCTCTGTTTCCAGCTTGGCTCGAGACTTTATTGGGAGTTTAACTTTCAGCAAGTTATATTTTCATTTTTTTATATACTTTGTTCTTTACATAGTAGCAGCTGTACTAGTTAGTAAATAGTACTTTTTTCTGTGTTTCTACCTCTTTCCTCAGTGTTATGTCTTGCCTTCAGCCTTTTGGCCTGAGGATTAGTAATTAGTCAGTGATCCCCTTTGGGACTGTCGTTTTAGATCTCTATTTACTGTTTGTAGTTATAGTTGTTAGTGCCCTGTTATTTTGGGCTGTGTGTATGTTTGTGTGAGTTAGTTTAAAACAGCCCGTAGAGTGTCAGAGCTCCAAGCCCTTTCCATCAAGCCCCCTTGCATACTGACAGAGTATCTCTCAGAACTAATCCATCCTTTCTGCCCAAAGTATGTTCTGTGGTTAACATTAATCAAGTCATTGAGTTGCCTGTTTTATTTCCTAATCATACCAACAAATTGGAATGTATGTTACATAAACTCGATGTTCATAGACAACTTAGATTTTATTTGGACAGAACCAAAGACATTAGGAAATCAGATCAGCTCTTTGTGTCCTTTTCTGAGACCAGGAAAGGTAAACCAGTTGCTAAAACAACCCTGTCTAAGTGGCTGTCTGACTGCATCACCTATACATATGCTTGTCATAAAATGCCATTATCTAGTAAGGTAAAGGCTCCTTCAACCAGAGCAGTTTCTATCTCGTCAGCCTTTCAAGCCAAATTGCCTTTGGATAACATCTGTGCAGCAGCCACCTGGTCTAAACCTCACACTTTTATAACTCATTGCAAAGTGGATAAGGCCTCCAGGGACAGGGCTTCATTTGGTTCTTAGGTTCTGAAAAGTGTACTGCCTTGAGCCACCCAAGATCAGGGTGCTGTGGACGCTACCCATCAGCGATGAATGAACGGCGAGATTGAACAACTTAACATGAAGTTATGTACTCACCATAACGTTCCATGTGAGTTGTTCCATCTCGTCTCTATTCTCATGTCCCTCCCTCCTTCCCCCTCCTGGCTGACAGTTGACCTGGAGGCTGTCTTCATCCTGGCTTTTCAATGTGTATTCATTCCTAGGTAGAATAATTATTGTACTATTATATGGTACGCAGCAAACAGGATCTGAGGTAATTCCAGCAGTGCATTATGGGATAAGAGGTGGAGTCTCGAGCTCCTGGAGGACTTTGAGCTTGCTAGTCGGCCGTGTCGGAGCAGAGGATCTGCTCCGAACCCATCAGTGATGAATGAAGGCGAGATGGAACAACTCACATGGAACGTTATGGTGAGTACATAACTTCTTTTTTTCAGTGGTGGTCGAGCCAGTTGTTTTCTTTTTATGAACATACTAAGGTATGATGCAAGTCGCCTGCTAGTGATAACACACTTAAAAAGGGCAGTTTTGTAGTGTGTACCTATAGATTAGCCCTGTGGCTAGATTACAATACTTCCAAACCAAGGGTAAAAAGATCATACAGACAAGTCATTCATTAAAAACTGCAAGCAAGATGTAGCCAAGCTAGAATTTTTACTATGCAATACCTTAAAGGCTCTTGTAGTTGAGGCCTATGGGATATATGCAACAACCCCCTAAGGACTTGTGTATTTGAGCTGCATGGTTTTTGAATGTCCATGACTTTTTACTTTGTCTTTATGGGTACATTCAGGCCAGTAAAGCCAACTCCCAGTAGATGTAGACATGCGTGTTTTAGCATTTGTATTGACGTTTTCAATATAGTATAAGTGGATTGTTTGATATATTTCAGAAACACATCTTAAAACCAGGCTTGATGTCCATAAACATTTGGGTGCCTGCAAAATATTTCTAGCAAGATCTAGCCCAAAGGGTAAAAAGGTCTCACAGACAAAAATGCATGAAAGACCCAGCCAAGTTGGTCTTCACAGTGTTAGTATATTATATAAGCAAACAACACTTTAAAGATGTAGCAGTGTTTGGAATATTTGCTGCCCTGCTTTCTTTTCTTAAGGATGTAACAGTAGATGCAGTTATTCATCCCTATGTGTTTTGTTTTCTGAAAAAAATTAGTATATTTGCTGTGGTACTTACTTTTTAGCAAATATTGCCAATTTTCACAAAAACCTAAAGTGGTATGTGAAGAGTCTACTGAAATCGAATAGTGCAAGAAAGAGATGAAATATTGAAATATGCTGTCTTTCTATGGGGCACTCATGGGGTTTGATTTAATGAGAGAGAAAAGCACTTCATGATGAGATAAAAGCATTCCGATGCATACCTATCAACTCTCCAGGTTTTTGCAAAATGTGCAGATTTTCTTTGGTCTGTTCCTCAAACATTTTTTGTTTTCTGGCAAATCTTTGAGCACTGAAGTCACTAAATAATAAGATATTTGAGTTTCAGACTTTGTAACCATCATAAAATGCAAGTTAATGTAAAATTTGTTATTCTAGCAAAGGTTTGTAAGAGCAATATTTAAAACCTGTTCATATTTTAGGCCTTTGTCTTACTACTTTTTTGGCTTTGTTCAGATTTCTTGTGTTAAGAAGTTGATAGGTTTGTTCAGATGTATTCTTTTAAAGTGCATCAGATATCCCACCATGCTTTTCTTTCTTACACTGAAAAGAGAAGCGGTCATGAACAGTTGTGGCTGCTGTACTTTGAATGGGTGAGGAATGTTTTAGCTATGGCCTTGTGCATCAGTGGATATTTCTTTATATAAGTTCTGTTCAAATGACAGCACAGTACATTAAACTGTTCATTTTACTTAAGCAGTCAGGACTTTGTTTACTACATATTTTTTTAATCTAGAATGACTGACTGTGGTCACCCAGGGCTGAATTGTATGTTGCTTTACTCTATACTGGTTGTGGTCTCTAATTGGTTCATGTTGAAGAAAGGGAGACAAAAATCCTGTAACTGACCCTGGGTATTGAACAACAGGTGTAAGAAATTTTAAATAAGGGTCAGAGGAGAGTGAGAGAGAGTTTTTCTATTTCAGGATTTCAGATGTGCTGGTTTGCAGTACTGGTCTGGTATCCTGTTGGTCACAATCTGGAAGAGTAGGAAAGAGAGAGTTAGGAACAAGGGTAAGCATATTCGTGTTTGAATGGTAGGAAAGGAACAATTAAGGCATAATTAAATCTTGAACTCCTGTGCTTGCTGGGCAGTACTGCACTTAAACTGCTTTGGAGTGAAGAAACTTTTTTTTTTTTCCACATAGGCCATCAATTTATTTGATGTTGTATTCTTTATCACTGACATGACCAGCAGGTGGTGCCATCATCCAGCAAACTTTCTCCACCCCGTGCAGCCAAACTTTTCTTCATAGAGGCAGTATCACATCTCTCAATTGTCTATAGATTTTCGTAGACTGACCAGATTTTTACCTCATATTTTTAGTTTCTCCTTGTAAATTGTGGTTTTGTGGCAAATCAGGGAGGACTGAAGTTGCAAGATAATGACATACATTTGAGTTTCAGACTTCACATCCCTCAGAAAATGCAAACTATCACAACTCCTGTTATTCTAGCAATTTTTAAGATTCTAGGAGCAATTTTTAAAATCTGTCCCTATCTTTGGACCTTTGTCCCTCCATTAATTTAGGCTTTGCCCAGATTTCTTGCTTTAAGAAGTTGAGGTATGGCAGTAAGTATTTGTATTTCTCTACGTGTGTCGGTCAGAAGGCAGACAATGTAGCAATTTAATGCTTGTATGAAATATTTGAAAGACTGTAATAGAATTGTCTGAATTATTTTAACAAGACACTTATTACAATGCTTCTTTGAAAAACATTACGTGGAAGAATTGCTGCGAGAAAATGTGAACTTTGCAGCTATGATTTATTTGAATTTTGTTGAAAGGGTTTACCTAACCTAGCAGAGACCATATTTAGCATGGAGATAATGATGAGTTCCACTCCTATTAAAGAAATATGCAGGTAGGCAAATGCAAACATTTGTAGGCATCTGTGGTGTTTAGCTTTGCATTAAGGAAATTTTAGAAGATAAAAAAGGATTCATGCAGTTGTGAACATATAAACATATTACAGTTCTAATAGTACTTGAATTAATGAAATACATATTTCATTATTATTAAACAAAATGTGAAGCCGCGGTGGTGCAGCGGTAGCATTGTCGCCTCACAGCAAGAGATTCTCCCATTCAATTCTCGGCTGGAGCGCTTTCTGTGTGGAGTCTGCATGTTCTCCCCGTGGTCGAGTGGCATTCGAAAGACATGCGTAAAATGGGTGTGCCTTCGTTGAGGGTTGGGCGTCGGGCTGGCAACTCGGCACTGTAAAATTCTACTGCCAATCATTAGTGGACCGGAGTTCCGCTATGGCGACCCCTAACCAGGAAAAGCCAAAAGAAGAAGACACAAGAACTAAATGTAAAGAGGAGTATGCATAGTACATAGTTTTGTGTTCATACTTGGCTAAGAAAAAGTAAACCGTATTTATATTCTCATTGAAACAAGCAGTAAGAGGATAACTGAATCAAATGGTTTAGAAAAGTGTTCTAAGACTCTGATGCAACTTATGAGGTCTGTAAAGGGATGATAGGGAGCTTAATTAAGGGAAAATATAGCTGCAGTGGTAGCATTGTTGCCTCACAGCAAGAGGTTTTCCCATTCGATTCTCGGCTGGAGTGCCTTCTGTGTGTAGTCTGCTTGTCCTCCCCGTGGTTGAGTGGCATTCGAAAGACGTGTAAAATGGGTGTGCCTTCACTGAAGGTTGGGCATTGAACTGGCTCCTCGGCACCCATAAAAAATCTACTGCCAATCAGCGGACTGGAGTTCCGCTGTGGCGACCCCTAACCGGGAAAAGCCGAAAGAAGAACAACATTTGTGCTACTATATGAAGTTTAGTAATAATTCTATCTTAGAGAGATGATATTGAGATTGATAAGTCTAGATGTTAACTAAGCAGTTACTGTAGTGTGACCATTTGTGAAACAGAAGCTTAGTGTGACCTATTTAGAGACCTGGTTATCGGTTATACTCATTAGTTTAACTGCGCATTGATTACAGTGCAGCTGTTTCTGGTAATGACTCTTCAGATAGTGTTTTGAATTTTGAAGATATGTTTGGAAGTCTGACCTTTTATATACAGATTTTTGCATATTGCAGGAGTATGGAAACTCAAGATTTGTCTCTACCTTTAATGTCAGTTTTTTTGAGTATTTTATGCTTATACATAGCAGCTGAGCCCAAATGACTTGGAGGTCAGTATTAAGAGATAGTCTAAGAAAGATCAGGACATAACTGTTGAGTGTTAGCTTGGTAATGAAAATAGGTTGGTTGACAGAGGCTTGATTTTCGAGAGTTATGTAGTTTGGGACCCTTTGTGCCTTACACTGTTATGTAGTGAGGATAAGAGTAGATGTTCTTCTTGTTTCACTGTTGCAATCATTACATTTGGGTAATCTGCTGGCAGGTTGCCCTCAGTCGGCCTGAATTCCAAAGTCTTGAGTCCTGCTTCGGTTGCTGTCTTCTCTTCCATGATGTCAGGTTGTCAGGGGTATAAAACCTGCAGCAGACGCCATTTTCTCCAGTCTTTCTTGCCCCATGGTGCCCGAAGCAGAAGCATTTCGCAAGTGCCAACTACTGAAATATTCGAGTTTGAGTTTCAGAACCAAAGTCTTCATCAAAGCTAAGTACCCCGTTGGGGAAACTTATTTCATGCTTTTTACCGATGTCAGAAAAAAGTTAATAATTGCATTACTTGTGGGAAGCAAATACCTCATAAGGATTTCCATTTGTACTGTATTCCTTGCCTAGGCCCTGATCACAGCGTGCCTGGCTGTCAGTTTTGTGCTAAATTTAACCAACGCACTATTAAGCGTCTGTATACTTTTACATCAAATTATTTTGGAAACAGATTTATCTACCCAGAAATGTCGGATAGCAATCCGACTACCGGAGTACATAAACGCAAAGAAAAGGACAGAGAAAGGCAGTTGAGATCCAAAACAGATGAAGCTTCTCCTAAGCCAGTTGCCGGTACTCAGTGAGGTGCTTTCGCAGCCCCTGATACCCGCTACCTTTGAGTCGCAGGCCTCTACCTACACCAATGTTGAGTCTGGCATGCCAGAAGATACTCAAGGTATTGGACCATGGATGCATCTCCCTCGGATGATTCTGGAGCCGCTGAGCAGGCACTGGCTTCTGAGGGTGTATTCAGACCTCATAATTTGTATGTCAAACCGACGAAAGCTGCAAAACCAGAGACAAAAGCAACTTCTAAAACTAAAAAACCGACGCATGAGCCACGTGCACAGGCCTCTATGCCTAAAAAACAGATTATCAAAATGGCTGAAGACTTTATTACCTTGATCAGGGGTACCCATCCCCCTCCAGATAAGAGGCCTAGGCAAGACACTGATTATGAATCTTCAGATCAGGTTTCTATTTCTTCTGATTCCTCTTCTGATCAGGAATCATCTATACCTCCCTATGAGGATTCGGATGCTGAGGAGTCTCTTCCATCTGCATCTCCTCCTGAGGATTATTCTTTTGGAGAAACCTTGCATGCTTTGAGGGAGCATTTTCACTGGGAGAGTTAAGACTTCTCATAATCAAAAAAGAGGCTTGGGGATTTCCTCCTTCTCCCTCAGCACAAGCCTTTAGCCATTCCTCCTGTTTTAGACATTGTGGATGATGTGTTTTCGGAGTCAAGCTTGACCCCTGACTCCTTACCTCCGGCTCCCAGTAAGCCTGACAGATATTACAGGGTCCCGTGACCCACGTAAATTTTTATTTAGAAACCCTGCTGCTGATCCTGACAGGGTCCAAAGGGAGTTAAGGCCTCAACAGCAAAAAATCCTACCCCCTCTGACAGATATTCAAGGGCACTAGACCGGGAAAAAAGGTTTTCAACCTTGGCAATCAGGGCCTTAAACTGTCAATTTCATATGCTTAAGTACCAACAACATGTTATGGGATTGCTGAAACAGAAAATTGTTGATTTCAGAATGTGCAGAAATAAAGAATTGCAGGAATTATTGCATGCAGCTGAACAAGTTGGAAAGCATACTTTGCAATGTGGTTTTGATTCCTTAGAGGCCTCCTGCAGGGCCGCAGTTACTGGACCTGTGATTAGGAGCAAAATTTGCCTGATCATGTTAAAGCTAAACTGCTAGATGCACCTTTACAGCATGATTCTCTGTTTGGTATTCAGGCCGAAGAGGTTTTTAAAGAAAATGGAAGACAAAAGTCTATGCAAACTGTTAAAGACTTCTTACAAGTGCAGCCACCAAGATTCAGTAGACACTGGCCTACAAAAAATTGGTCCTTTCCTGTGTCAGAGCTCAAAGGGGCAAGTCCAGATGACCTAAGGGTTTCATATACCAGGCACAAGATTCATACAGGTCAAAGCAATGGGGTGCCTCCACCTGTAAAATCTGGAGGAGATAAAGCGCAAACCTACAGAACGCAATCCCAATGACTTCCCTCTGCCTACACCAAGCACTTATCTTTTGGTAGCACCCATAGGGGGAAAAATTAGCACTTTTTGCTCAAAATTGGCAGTTAACCCAGGACAAGTGGATACTAAACATCATATCACAGGGATACAGATTCCATTTCCACTCTGCCAAGGGTGAATGGTTGGCCAGATCTGCCAAAAAATCAATGGGCAGAGGCACAGAAACAGGTTACGTCCCTCATGGATATATGTGCGCCATTCAGACAGTACAAGAACAGGAAAAAGGACAAGGTTTTTACTCAAGACTATTCTTGGTTCCAAGAAAGGACAAGGTCTGGCAGCCAATACTGGATTTATCTATTTTGAACACATACCTGGACATTCCAAAATTCAAAATGCTGACTGTGCAGCAGCTTCTGCCCATGCTGGGCAAGAATGCTTGGCTGGTGACTTTAGACCTAAAAGAGGCATACCTGCATGTCCCAATAAGGCAGTCATGCAGAAGATACTTCAGATGCAAGGCTGGCTTAATGCATTACCAATTCTCTGCACTGCCCTTTGGCTTATCTACTGCGCCCAGGGTCTTTACAAAGTGCCTGGCACCAGTAATTGCATTTTGCAGACAAAGAAGTATACAAATATATCCTTACTTGGATGACTGTCCCATTCAAGCAGAGAACAAGGACACTCTTCTTTGACACCTGGCATTTGTGAAAAGGCTTCCAACATGCCTAGGGTACACAATAAATGTAAAGAAATTACAACTGGTACCCTCTCAAAAGATAATATTACTGGGTGCAAGCTTGGATACTACTGCCCAGAATTAAGAAAAAAAAAAAAAAAAAAAAAAAAAAAAAAAAAAAAAAAAATTCAAAAAATATTTATAAAAAAAAAAAAAATTCCTAAACTTTTAAACAAAAAATTAAAAACAATTAAATTTAAAAAAAATTTTT
>NC_056734.1:419182708-419240208 GCF_019279795.1 Protopterus annectens
GCTTAGCGTGAGTTTGTGTCTGTCATGGTAGTTTGTGTCGTAGGTGTGAGGCCAGAGATAGATGTGTCAGTTATCGGAATGCAAACATAGTAGATTGGCATATGTTGTGCTGTAGTTCCCTGTGTATGACTGCTGTGTCCCATCATAGGCATAAGCAATACATGTATGCTCAGTAAGTGGTACTGCTGTTGAATCCAGCTCACATATGAACTGTTGTACTACCTGAAGTTGTAGGACTAAACACTACAGTATGGTGTATGTTCACATTCCCTGATAACACTGTCTGGTGTGTTTCCAGTAGTTTGCACAGATTACATACCTCATTCATAGGTATCTGTAAGTAGGGGCACACAGTACTATAAGGTACACAGTTAATGCTCATCTGTGTCTTCATACATTTGTGTGTTGTATGTATGTGTAATGTGTGTGTAATGATGCCTGTACCATGGCCGCAATCACATGTGTGTTACAGGGTATGTGTGTGTACCTGGCAGCATGTATACTCTGTGACAACAGTATGCTGGCTATATTAACAACTGTGCACATATGTCAGGTAGGGGTATGGCATCAAAGACTAGGGTGGATTACCATTGAAACTGTAAATGTGCATTGCATTCATTGCATGGGATGACAATATTTTTCATCCATTACTTTGATACATACTCACAGTGTGAGGTTGTACATTGTATCCCAAACAGTGTGCCAAGTGCTGGTGTATACTAGTTTGTTGTATGGAGTGTGGCAGGCACTGTCAGACAGTTGTGGGCTGAGCACTGATATGTGGTATCAAACATGTGTATCCCCTGATAGACAGACAGATGCTATATATGGCAGTTAAGTGATATCAGTACATTAGAATATTAAGTGTGCCACATGACTTGCTCACATATTTTTCTTTTCCTTCCAGGGTGATGGTGCATCAGCATAACTCACCTTATACAGCAGCAGAGGATCAGGAGATCCACCAGAGCCTGGTGCAGAATTTCTCTGTGCTGTTTTCCAGGACCAGCCAGAACCAGCATGAGAGGGCTGCACTGTGGCAAGATCTTGTCCGTCGGGTAAATGACATAGGCATGCATAACCGGACATATGAGCAGGTACGCCATCACTGCAGTGATTTAAATAGACATGTCCGGCAGCGTGCGTCTGATATCCACAGACAACAGCTTGCCACAGGTGGTGGGGTACCTTTCCACCCCCCCTCACCAGTGTGGAGGAGCACCTCCTAAGTGTTGTAGCTCCAGGCCAACAACAACAACATCCACAAACATGTGCCATCATGGAGGCCGGAGCAACCCAGCATGTTGAAATGGAGTGTGCAGGTAACATGCCATATCTGTAGTTGACTGGTCTCTGTACTGGTAGTTTATGTGTGTGAGATATGTACTGTGTGTGTAGCTGTTAACCTGCCTATTCTTCTGCAAGATTGATATTCTGAGCATAATCTGTACACCTGTGAAAGCCACCTGTTGTACTACTGTACTTTATCATACTCACGGTATCAATGGCACAGTTGTGGCCACTGGCAATCACTGTCATATTTTTGCAGGTCCCTCTGGAGTGACAGCAAGGCAGCCAATCCATGCTGGTGAGTGTGTAATAACAATACTATTGCTAATGACATGTGCATGTCATATGGAGGTGTAGTGTGTGCACATGTAACACCTACACATAATGCATGATGTGCATGTTTGCTGTGAGACTATGCATATCCCATTATTCTCAGTAGCTGCCTCACTCACATGCAATACACAGAGCATGACACATATGTGTGGCAACACAGTACTGGACATTGTATAGGCATATCTGATACACATGTACACAGCGCACACACATGTTTGGCATAGACACTACACGTTAGCCTGCAATACATGTCCAATTATGACACCTGCTGTATGGCCACCCTTCAGTATCCCACTTATCCTCTATGCAGCACACATAATATACCTGAGGGGTAGAGGCCTATCATGTCTTTGTGCAACAGTCTTGAACAAATAATGCATTCATGTTAGGCAATGCTCACTATTGGCCATCTTACACACCCATGTAACAAGTGGCTGTGTAATTGTGGATGTAGTCATGTTACTGCACTTCAGGTACAGCATGCTAGCTGCCTGTCTGGCACACATTATTATTTTTGACTGACCACAAGAAGCATGTTGATCATGGTTCACGTTACTATACCACATCCAGTTCCACTGACCACAAAAGTACACATAGCAGTTATTGCGTAGCACCATCATGTGTTTTGTGTGTGTGTGTGTGTGTGTGTGTGTGTGTGTGTGTGTGTGTGTGTGTGTGTGTGTGTGTGTGTGTGTGTGCAAATATATGCACCCACAGCTTGTAACACTTGCACAACATTGTTATGTCCTTGTACACATTGTGTCCCAGGGTGGAGACAATCACTGAACAACTACACACAACCATCAAGTACATGTATACTGTTATTAGCAAGGGCTGTCTACACTTGCACTGCATGTTCCTGTACAACACATAATCTGCATGCTGACATGTGTGCAGTGATGTTTTTCCTTGTGATACTGTCACCCACCCTCAAACAGTATTGTGTATGTGTTGGATTGCAGGTGTGTCTGTGTTTGTATCTGCTGTACTGCGGAGTGTGCCTGTGTGCCTGTGTGCATGTGTGCATGTGTGCCTGTGTGCATGTGCGCATGTGTGCATGTGTGCCTGTGTGCATGTGCGCCTGTGTGCATGTGTGCATGTGCACCTGTGTGCATGTGTGCATGTGCACCTGTGTGCATGTGTGCATGTGTACATGTGCGCCTGTGTGCATGTCTGCATGTGTGCCTGTGTGCATGTGCGCCTGTGTGCATGCGTGCATGTGCACCTGTGTGTATATGTGCATGTGTGCATGTGCACCTGTGTGCATGTGTGCATGTGTGCTAACATCGTGTACACATTTGTAAACTGTGTTTCCTGTCTTCCTCTTACAGGTTCTGATGTTGCTCTGGTGGAGTGCAGCAGGGAACCTGAAGCCACTGCTGGGGATAGTGATAATGATGATACATGTGTAATGGCACAGGGAGGTGTGACAGGGTCTGTCGTTGGTCAGCCAATCAACACTACACAGCAGTCAACCCCATCAATGCGCACAGTCATCCTGCCGATACATCCATTGTCACCGATGTCCTTAGCTGAGGGACAGCATACAGTGGGCATTGACCAGGGTAGTGTGGTATCATTGGCACATGCATCCCCTGACAGCAGCCATGGCCAGATTCCTGACATGGTACCACACAGGCAGATGTCCAGGGGTTCTCGTGGGAGCATCCGTGGTCGTACTGCCCCTGTCAGACATGCCCACAGAGGTCTTTCAACCTCAGCTATGTTCCGGGCTGTAATGCAGGCACAGGCACGTATGGAACGGTACACCAGACAGGGTCTGAGGAAGCTTAGAGCACATCGCACTGCTATGAATGACACTATGCGTGACGTTGCGGCTGCCATCCGTAATATCAGCAAGGTCATTGATAGACGTTGGGGGGACACATTAGATCTCTTCCACAACTACATGGCCAGGAGCCAGGACAGTGCAGGATGGTTGAGGCGTCGTCGTGGACATATGCCAGCAACATAATCAGCTGGCAGTTGTCGCGGACAACAACAAACCCACAGCCACACCCATAGTGCCAGTACCAGCCCCAGCAATGCTGGGTCTGTGCTGTTATTACACCGTCCTAGAAGACCACGTGCACGTGGCTCTGGACAGTCCCAGCAGGGACATGTGTCCAGTCAACATCCCACTGCTTTTGATGACAGTACCCAGTCTGGCTTAGTACCTGATACTGTCCGTAACACCCCTGCCAGGCACAGGTACTGTGTCCGTGGCCAGAGACAGTGATATGTATGACCTGGCAGGTACAGTCTGTGGCTGTCCACAAACACCCGTATATGGCAGCCACATGGTGGAACTGTGTGCAAGCATACACACACATAATGCTAACACCTAGGGCTAACACATACACACACACATCGCATCAACATTGCCCATGTTGTACTGTTGTCCGTCACTAACACACACACACATACATGTTGATTGGATGTGTCAATGGCAGACTCTGGCAAACCAAGTACACACCCTGTGCATATGATGAAACTGTGCCACCTCCTGCCATCTGTAACATTGATGCAGGAACAGGATAGCATGGTGCTGATGCACAGGGTGACTACATAGCACTGTAGAAATAATATCATGTTGTTAACAGTACAGTGTAATGATATTGTTGTGGGTATATTCGAGCATGCATGATGCATTAACTATGATTGTCACTGTAGTTTTGTATACACCAGTGTTAATTCCCAAAGTATACTGTCTGCACATGTGCCATATGCTGTTGTGTGTACCTGTGCCTGCATGTGTTGGGATGTGGACAGTACATGTGTGATGTTTGCAGCACAGAGTTGCAGGTGTACATTTGTGAACATGGTTAGCATGGAACATGACATGGTTTGACAGTATGCTGTGGGTGATTCGGTTTCCATATGTCAATGGTCTGCATTCTGGTACTACACACAGCCTACATAGCCTGACATTCTGTGGTCATTACATGGTGTCTCCTCAACTGATACACAGATGTAGGAACCTGGTGTCAGTGATATCCCTGCAGTACTACACTATACCAGTAGCCATTCTTACTGAGCCCCACACATCCCTGGGAACAATACTCTTTGGCATATAGCAGTCTCACGTACATGTCAACACACTATGGATATGTCCATTCACGACTGCAAATGCATACAGTGGCCTACAATGCATTCTACATGACACACCTAACCACCACAAGGGTATCATACAGACAGATACCTGTTGTCCAAGCCATGCTGTATTGCTGTAACGCTACTGTAGCATTGTCATCGGCATGTAGTTAACATAGTATTCCAACAGTACCATGTAGGTGGTAGCACCCATCATGTAGAACGGGTAATGGTGTGTACATGTGGACAAGTGTTATCTTGTCTATTCTGATATTCACATTTCCAAAGGTATTCTGCAGTCCCTCGGTGTATCACCTAAGCAAGAAGGTGTCTGTATGCATATCGGCAACAGTTGCCATACACCTACACTGGATGTCCATCACTCACAGACTTTGCTGTGTTTTAACATGTCTGACATATACCCCAGACATGAACCCTCACCCACATTAATCTATCAAAGCTTTCATGGGTGTGTGTCACATAGTTGGCCTAGGACACAGATCACTGCAGTAGCCTGCATTGTCACCAACATACATGTATGGCCTAAGGTCTGGTAAGCTGCGGCACATGCTGACAAAGGTAACAACTGTAATCATGTGAGGCAGGCTTCACACATAGGAACTATTAAAGGTCACAGGTACATATCTGTATGTAACATACACATACCTGATGTGTGCATTGAAATTACTGTTATAATAATATGTCATACAATAATAAAAGCAAAACACACAACACATTGACAAACTGTGACAAACACACACATGTCATTTGTTGGATTCAAACCCCTACCTATGTTATGATACTTGAGAGAGATGCATTAGCGCAGCACGCTATTCGCATTACTGGATGATTTCCCTTCTCCTGCTGTATTTATGGGGTGCTGACATCATCAGTCTTTCCAAAGAGGAATGTACATCTTTTAGTGTGTTATCCCAGTCTTCAAAAAGGCCATTCCTTTCACAGAAAATTGCATACATACATACACACCCCCGACCACCCCACACACACACAGTGTTTGTAGGATTCAAACCCCTACCTAACTATGTTATGATACTTGAGAGAGACGCATTAGCACAGCATGTTATTCGCATTACTGGATGATTTCCCTTCTCCTGCTGTCTTTATAGGGTGCTGACATCACCAGTCTTTCCAAAGAGGAATGTACATCTTTTAGTGTGTTATCCCAGTCTTCAAAAAGGCCATTCCTTTTACAGAGAATTGCATACATACACCCCCCCCCCTGCCACCCCACACACACACAGCATTTGCAGGATTCAAACCCCTACCTAACTATGTTATGATACTTGAGAGAGACGCATTACCGCAGCGTGCTGTTCACATTACTGGATGGTTTCCCTTCTCCTGCTGTATTTATAGGGTGCTGACATCATCAGTCTTTCCAAAGAGGAATGTACATCTTTTACTATCCGTCAGTATGGGGGATAACAATACCTGTGCATTAACAGATGCCTAGTTCAGGGTTACATATGCACACTGGCACTGCCAGGTTATGTTCTATACCATGCTTCGTGACCACAGCCACTACAATTTGTGGATCCATGTGCTATGGCACAACCAGTCACCACACCCACAAGGGGGAATACATATTGGACCTGATCATCACCAACATGGGGACTCTGTGTTCCACACCAGAGGTAGAACCCTCATTGTTAAGATCAGACCATAAACAACTTTCCCTGGACATCCATATCCCATCCCCACCCCAGCCAAGGCAATCACTGTAAAGAATTTCTCAAAAGCAGACGTTGCACTTGTGAAGACTGGGGTGGAATACTTCAAAGGCCCTGTGCTGGAGGATAATACAGCCCAATCTGCAGAATCCTTTACAAACGCATTGTATGAGCACCTGCAGGTATGCATTGATCATGCTATCCCAAATAAAACCATGACTCCTCCAAAACAGGAGACCTGTCTGGTTGACCCCGGCCATATATAAGCTGTACAACAGAAGGAGGAAGCTACTACATAACAGAGCAATATCCCACAGAGGGAGGACATCTCTGAACAGTATTGGCAAGACACTTCAATCCCTCATATAATCAGCACTTGCACGTTTTGACAGTGAAATTGACCAGACACTACAGATAATCACAAGGCCTTCTTTAGTTATGTCAGGAATATGCGTGGAAACACCCCGGATATGCTCTGAATTGTTGCATAACAGCATAAAATATGCCAAACCTACGGACATAGCCTACACCCTGGCAGACAGAGTCTGCACAAACGCCCCCCCCTTACCCCCCTAGGGTACAGATGCCCATCCCAAATGAATGTAACCTCCCTGACATCACAGATGCACAGGTGAAAGGTGCTCTCTCCACAGCAAATAACACAGCATATGTATGGGACCAGACGGTGTCCCAGGCTGTGTCCTACACGAGCTCTGAGTAGAACTGAACACTCACATTAAGTCACTGTTCCAACTTAGCCTTACTACAGGATATGTACCCTGAGAATGGCATACAGATACAGTGCTCCCACTCCACAAAGGTGGTGCCACAACGGACCACAGGAACTATCACCCCATAAGCCTGACTAGTGTGGTAGAAAAAGCTATGGAGCATATTATCATGGAAGTCATAATCAAAAACATTGTGAGCCTCCAGACAGTGGATCATACACAATTCGGCTTTGTTAAGGGCAGATCTTGCCTCTTACACATAGTTCATATCTTTGAAATGGTTACTGAAGCCATGGATGAGGGCAAGGTAGTTCACACAGTCTACCTGTACCTTGCAGAAGCCTGCAACACAATACCCCACTCAGGCATCATACATATGCTTACCAGCTTAACTATCAACCCGTATATCACTAGATGCGTTGCTATCTGCCTCAGGAATGGAACCCACATGGTCAGAATTGCAGGTGCCATGTCCAATTCCAGACCAGTTACAACTGGTCTCTCACTGGGCTCAGTTGTGGGACCTGTCCTGTTTGGTATGTACTTTTTTGAGGTTGAGACTAACACGGGGGGATTATGTCTAACAAACGTCACAGATGACTGCTAACCGGGGGCCATAAGCAAAACTGCAGCTGACACATGCTTCCTCTATAAAGGTCTCACAGAGATGGATGCTTGTTGCCAGAGCCATGGCCTCGTGCTAAATGCTAAGACATGCATAGTCATCCCCTTTGAGGAAAACAAGGTGCACACAAATCACCACATAAGTGGTAATCCATTAAGTACAGCAGATGTATTTACAGATTTGGGGACCAACATAGATCGTAACCTCTCCTTTGCTAATCACATTGACAGAGTCATTGCAAAGACCTTTATATAGCCCTCCTTATCACATGGGGGTTTGCATGTAGATCATGGGAGGTCATTGTGGCCCTCTACTAGTCACTCATCAGGCCCATGTTTGACTACAATGGCCCTTTTGGAGTGTACCTTACCCAACACCTGCAGCAACTACAGTCTCCACAACAGTACCTCCCCAAGAGGATCATGGGCTACACACAGATGTCCTATGCAGCTCAACTAAAGGATCTCCAGCTCTACTCAGTTGCTTAACACCTACTCAGAGGTAATCTATGCCTGACGTACACAGCCATGTCAAACCCAGAAGTAATGGACATGCTCCACCTCATAACATCCAAGACCCTTAGAGCTACACACTCCAGGGACTTAAACCTCAGCACAAAACTAAATAGGACATGCTGCAGGGACAGATTCATTACCCAGAGGCTCCCCTCACTCTCAAATTGAATCCCAATTAAAGTTAGACATAGCCCCTCGCCAACCCTCTTCCAGTAAAATCCAGCCACATGGATGGGAAATTGCAAATTCACCCCTGGGATCTCCACTGTGTCCCTGCTTGACAGAGGCACAGCAAACTAGCTTTAAAGGGTGCTTTCTGTGACCTACTTTACAGAGGCACAGTAGGCTACTCTACTGGGGAGGTGGACGCCAAATACACTCTGCCTAGGCTTATGAATTCCCTAGGGCAGACAGCCTAGTATCGACCTCTGCACCTGTGTTTAAGTTGGGAATGCACAATATTTGTTGCTGATACTGTTTGCAGGTCTTTATTGCCGTAGCTTTCCCAATTTCTATGAACAACTTGTGTATCTGCGTAACATGTTTGATCATGACAGGGTTCCAGTATATTAATATATGTGTCTGTTTTCATTTAACTGTGTGCACAGGGCAGATTGCTGGATCGTGGGAGGTTCCTGGCTTAACACATACAACTGCCAGATATGTGTGGCCGACTGCTATACTCAGACATGGCCTAAGTGTGTGAGCATGCCCAGTTCAGGCTTTCCATGGTTTGTTGCCTGACATATGTCTCATTTATCCAAGTGTGTGAGCATGCCCAGTGTGAACTTTCCATATGTTGTGATCTGAAGTTCACTACATTTGTGGCTGTGTGTGAACATGACCAATATTGACATTTATACTGTGTGTGTTGGAAGTCATGTTGTGTTCTTACTGCCAGACTCCTTTGTGTCATAACTCAACAGGGATTGTGCTGTGCCTGCAGGGTTTCCATGGGATAGTTTGCAAAGACTTGTCAACATTATTTCATACTGGCTGAACACTGCAATACTGTCATGGTGTACTGGTTCAGTACTTTCACTATGGTGCACAGTATCATGGGTTTCAGTCCCATCACTGCTTTAAATGTTCATACTGAGCAGACCAGACTGGTTAATGGCCAGTTGGGCAACTATGAGCATGTTGCATTTTGTTCAACTATGGCCAACTTAAACCAGGCTTGTCCAACATTGCTGTGTATTCACCAACTTGGGTGGACATTGCCAAACATTACTCCACATTGACCACAGTTGTACTAGTTGGTGTGTGTGATTCTGTTCATAGGTTCATACTAGGCTATCTGCCCTAGCGCATTTATAATCCTAGCCAGAGTGTGTTTGGCTTTCAACACACATTTTAAGTGGAGTTTGCCATGACATTTTTCAAGGTTAGTATACTGTGCCTCTGTCTAACAGTGACATAGAAGTGATACCCAGGGTAAACCTACAATCTCCCAACAACTCATCCAGATTCCTCTTGAAGAGAGTCAATGAGGGACTCTGGATAACCTGGAGTGGGAGTTTACTCAAGAGTGGAGGGAGCCTCTGGGTTATGAATCTGTCACTCCAGCATGTCCTATTTATTTCAGTCCTGAGGTTCAGGTCTCTTGAGCACGTAGCTTGATGGGATTCTGATTTTCCAAGGTGCAGCATGTCCATTGATTCCAGGTTGGACATGGCTTTGTACATCAGGCACAGATCACCTCTGGGCAGGCAGTATGCCACTGAGTGGAGCTGCAGTTTCTTTAACCAGGCAGCAAATGGCATGTGTTTGAGCCCATTGATCCTCCTGGTGAGGTACTTTTGTGGTCTTTCCAGCTGCTGCAGGTGTCTGATAAGGTACATCCCACAAGGGGCATTGTACTCAATTATGGGCCTGATGAGGGATGAGTAAAGAGGCACGATGACCTCCCCGATCTAGATGTGAATACCTTCATGATTAGGTGGGCTTTATGAAATGTTTTTCTAAACACTTTGGCCACGTGGTTGTCAAATGAGAGATTGCTATCAACTTGGGTCCCCAGGTCCCTTATCACTTCTTCTATACTTAATGGGTTACCACCTATGTGGAAATTTGTGGGCACTTAGTTTTTGCCCAAGGGGATGACTATACACATTTTTGCGTTTAGCTTGAGGACATGGCTCTGGCACCAGTTGTCTGTTTCTATGAGGCCATTTTGTAGGATGCTTGTGTCAGCTAGAGTGTCGATTATGGCGCCCAGTTTGCAGTCATCTGCAAACTTGTTCAGTCGCTGTCCTTCTCTGTTGGCCTGTACCTCCAAGAAATATATACCAAACAAGGGAGGTCCCAGGAATGAGCCTTGTGGGATGCCACTTGTAGCTGGTTTGGGGTCTGACATGGCTCCAGCATTTCTGACCATGTGGGTTCTGTCCTTGAGCCAGTTTGCAACCCATCTAGTGACATTGGGGTTTATATTGAGGCTGGTGAGCTTATCTATAATGACCAAGTGGGGTATTGTATGGAAGGCTTTTGCGAGGTCCAGGTAGGCTGTGTGGACCACCTTCCCCTCGTCAATGGCCTTGTTGACTGTTTCAAATGACTCAACCATTTTTAAGAGGCAGGATCTGCCCTTAACAAAGCCAAACTGGGTAGGATCCAGTGTCTGTAGGTCCCCAATATCTTTATTTCTGAGGTCCATGATGATCCTTTCCATAGCTTTGCAGACCAAGCTAGTCAGGCTTCTGGGGCAATAGTTTGCAGTATCCATTGAGGCACCACCTTTGTGGAGAGGGACCACCGTTGCTGTACACTGCTCTTTGGGTACATATCCTGTGGTAAGGCTGAGATTGAACAGTGGTTTTATGTTTGTGTTCAATTCTTCTTGGGGTTCATGTTGGACGCAGCCCAGGACACTGTCTGGTCCCATTGATGCTGTGTGTTTTGCTTTGGAGAGGCTGGCTGTTACCTGAGCATCTGAGATGTCAGGGGGCCAGCACTCTACTGGGATAGATATTTGCCCTTTTGGTGGGGGGGGGGAGAAGTTTGCACTGAACCTGTCAGCTCGGATGTTGGCAATGTCTGTGGGTTTGGTGTATTGTTTGTCATTTTGGACTAATTTTGAGCATATCTGGGAGTTCCCACCCAGGTTCCTACCATAACTAAAGAAAGCCTTGTGATTATCCTTAGTGTCCTGTACAATTTTTATCTCAAAGATGGCCTTAGATGATTTTATGTGTGGCCGTAGTTTTTCACTAATACTGATCAGAGATGCCTTCCCTTTTTGTGATTTTGCTCTATCATATAGTAGCTACCCCCTTGTATTGTATGTTTTTTTATGGCTGGGGTCTACCAGACAGGATGCCTGCCTTTGGAGGATTGGATCTTTGTTTTATATGGGATTTCATGATCCATGCATTCCTGAAGGTGTTCATAGAATGCGTTTATAAAGGGTTCTGAGGTCTGGGCCGTATTTTCCACAGGCACAGGGGCTGTGAAGGATTCCACCTCTGTTTTGAGGAGTGTGACATTTGCTTTAGTGAAAATTTTTCACTGTGGTTTTCTGGCCATGGGCTGGGGTCGGGATGTGAATATCCAGTGAGATTACTCTATGGTCTGATCTTACCAGTGAGGGATACACTTCTGGTCTTGGGCATGGAGTCCCCATGTTGGTGATGATCAGGTCCAGTATGTTTTCCCCTCTTGTGGGAGTGGTAGCAAGTTGTTCCATAGCATTTGAGTTTATAAATTCTAGGAACCTTTGGGCTAGGGTGTTGCAGCTAGGGTAATGCTCCCAGTCTATGTTTGGGTAGTTGAAGTCACCCAATATAATGGTGTTTCGGGAGACCTTCATATTTTCATGTGTTCTCCAGTCAGCCAAGTGTGGTTCCTGGGTTTAGGAGTGTGGTCTGTAGCAGGCTATGAACTGGAAGGCAGTTTTACCCACTGTTAGTTGCACATGGATAGTCTCTGATGCTTCATGCTGTGCCACCAACCTGGGGGTGTGGGTATCTTTGACAGATATTGATACTCACCCTCCTTTTGTAGTTTGTTCCATGTTTTGTGGCTGTAAAGCATGGTATGAGGTGTAACCTGTTAGTGCTAGGGTGCTCTTGGGAGCCTTGAACCAGGTTTCTGTTACTGCACATATATCAACATTCTCCATGCTGAGTAGAGTTTGGAGTGCGTGCATCTTGCAGTTTAGACTTCTGGCATTGAGTAGCATTACTTCTAGTTTCTTATCCCTTGTGATACCTATGGAGGTGGGTTTGTCTTTTGAGCCTTACCTACAAAAGGCACTATGGGGGTGACAAGAGCCTTTGGCAATATCCAACAGGCCACAGGTGACAGGTGAAAGCCATCCCTAGCGAAGCATCATGTCTTGTCGAGGATGTCATCCCAGGCTGACAGGCATTGGATCCCCTTTCACTGACACCAATACTTAAGCCAATTGTTGTAATTGATCATCTTGTCTTCATATTGTGGCATCATGTTTGGTGAGGGTAGGATGATACTCAAGGTCATCAAGTTTGCATATACTACATGGTGGTAAATGCTGTTTAGCACTACCTTACATTGCTTAACACATGGCAATCATGCCTCAGGTGGTGCTGCAGGGCTGCCTATGTCGGATGCACATACTACACTCCCTGCACATGTTTGAAAGCAGGTTGTGTCAACTTAGGCATCCCTTTCACTATATGTGGGAGTCAGAGAGAGGTATCATTTCCAGGGTTCCTACTGAGCCAGTGTATGTGCTATGCGTTGCTTCTTTGCCAAGGCCAAGGCATACTGGGCACGCCTCCTTCTGCCTACTGGGGCAGGCTCAGATTGTTCCTCCTCCGAGTCACGCTCTGCCTGTGATGGCCTTGGCAATGGTGGGGGGCTGTTTGGCCCAGGTCTATGCTGGTCCTGCTGCAGCTGTTTTCGCAAGATCATATTGTGTAGCATAGCACATACCATGACAATTTGGGTACATGTAGTTGGTGAGTATTGCAAGGCTCCACCAGATGTGTCCAGGCACCGGAACCATGACTTGAGCAAACCAAACACACGCTCAATTACATTTCGTGTTTGTGCATGTGCCTCATTATGGCGTTCCTGTTCAGGTGTGTATGTGCATTTCTGATGGGTGTCATCAGCCACAGCTCCAGTGCATAGCCAGCATCCCCCACTAAGTGACCATGTGGGATGTCCCCATTGGCAAATGTCTGGTACAGCTGCATCAGATGCCAGATATGGGAATCATGGTAGCTTCCAGGGCAGCCAGCACACACATTCATTATTATGCCCTGGGCATCACACATGACCTGGCAGTTGATGGAGGGGAAGCCCTTGCGGTTAATGTAGGCCCTACCCATCTCACCAGCTGGTGCTTTGATGCATATATGCATGCAGTCTATTGCACCCACTACCTCAGGGTATTCTGCTATTTGCTGGAAGAGACGCATATTGCTGGCCAATACCTCACGGGAATTGGGGAAATATACATGATCACCGACATGTGCTGACATGGCATCCAGGAACTGGTGCAGTACCCTGGATGCTGATGCCTGTGATATCCCCATAATATCACCAGTTGGTCTCTGGAAGGTACCTGTTGCTAGTATTCTTAGGCCAACACATACCTTGGTTTCCACTGGGATGGGTTCCCCTCTGTTGGTTCTGTGTGTGAGGCGTGGCCTGCACAACTCAACAATTTGCTGCAGGAGGTCTCTGTCCACTCTATAGCGCTCCACTATCTCCAGCTCATGTAACCCCTGGTAGGTGACCCTGGGCCTGTACACTCTTCTCCGTCTCCTCACTGTGGGTTGTCTGGCAGCATTTGCATTGTCACCACCCTCAGCATGTTGCATATGTCACCTTATAACAGCAATTGCAGCCCCAAGCATTTTTTGTCTGAGTGAAGCTTTTTCAGTTTTCACTTCTAGTAGCTTACTCCAGTGTTGCAGTGTCTCTTGAGAGAAACAAACTGCACTGTTGTTTGCAGAGTTTTAAGTGCTGGGCTGAGCTAGTGTTCTGCCTGTGTAATTGCCTGATTCTGATTGTTTTCACCTGCTAGCTCTACTAGTATTCCCTGGTAGCTTCCTACTATTTGTTGTGCTTCCTTTTTCCTTTCTGTTTCCTCAAGGGGGAGCGACGCGCATACAAGCGCAAACACACTCACAGCAGGTCACAAGCATGCACACATGCTTACACAGACTAAAACTTGCTTATTTGGGTTTAAACACGTGCACAGCAGTGCAAATACACTTACAGGTCTTTAAACAGCCGTATACATGCTTACTCCGGCTTAAACGCGTGCACTCACGCTTTCACGCGTGCACTCTGTCTTACTCGGGTTTACAGGTGCGCACATGCGTGCATACCTGCTCAGCAAGAAACTTTGGTGTTATCCACAGTATACACCTTCCATTTCTTGGCTTTCCCTGGCCTACCTGTTGACACACCTCTTTCCATGATGCCTAACTGACAGCTGACACATGCCACTCTGCTCCTATGAGCTTCACTACTTTCATACATACCCCCCTTGTGATGTCACCTATCTCCTATTCTGTTACTCCCCATATCCTACTCCTACACTCCACTGACTGTGCTCATTTGCTATGTAAAAGTGTGATTCACTATCCTAACACTCATTTACATAGGATTGCCTACTAATGCTTGGTTACATGTCTTAGACTGGGCTTCTCCCCTTAGCAACCCCTACTCGGTGGCCATGTTGTCTTCAGCCTGCTACTCCCTTACATTGTAATTTAACAGTTTTCGTAGATTCCATGTTTGTGGCTTTTATTTTCTAATTTTTTTTATTTTTTAGCGCACCCCGTTTGTGCAGCGCTGCGCTACGCTTAAACATCGGAAATCGCTGAAAAAAAAGTATTTTTATTTTAATTTTGCATCTGGGACCATTTCCAATGGCCGTATATTTGGCCATTGGCATGCTTCCTCAACCATATGCAACCTTTATTTGGAGCTGACAAGGCTCCATTGTGCTATTTGCAGAACGGTACTCAGTTGTCAACTGAGTACATTTCTACAGCTAACACAGCTCCTACTCAGACAGGTTTGTGCTTCCTGGATCGCAAATTTACCTCATTTGCATGCCTTTTGGCTGCAAGTGAGGTAATTTGCATATCCCAGCCCTGTCTGTGTAGGAGACGTTTTAGGAGCTCTCTCACATGCCCCTACAAGCTGTTCCTGGATCGCTCATCGGACATGATGGCTGCATGGAGTCTTACTCTACTCATACACTCTGTGCAAGCCATCGTGAATCCGGCAGATAGTCTTGGCATGCACTGATTTTTATAAATAATTTCACGAGCATGAAGCATCTTTTTTGTTTTCTTGTCCAACCTATCCAGCATCTTTTTGAGGCAAGTCAAGTCACTTCAAAACTGTAAGTTAGGACAGGAACAGCAAATTGGTTTATAGCTTGGACTTTGTTCCTAGATGTCAATGCTGTTTTCAGTATTAATTTGAGTCTTCTAAAATATTCCTTACTAAGCTTTATTCACATTTGTTCATGTTTTATTGTTGATTTTTCATCAGTTCCCAAATATTTGTACACTCCCTCTTGCTCAAGTTCTTTCATATCACATTCCTGTCCCAAACTGATGTTCTCTTGGTGCTGCAGCTTTCCTGCTTTAAAGATTGCCTTTGCACATTTATCAAGACCAAATGACAATATCATCTGAAAAAGTCATGACCACTTGCAGTTGTGCTTTCGGTTCATCATCTGATGAGCTATAAAGTTTTAAATTGTCCACAAAAAGAAGATGAGAAGTCTTTACACTTTGTTGTTTTCTAGGAGCTAAATTGTAGCCATGGCCTAATCTGTTAAGCAGACAGCTTAATGGGTTAAGGGCAAGACAAAGGAGCAGCGGTGAGTAAGTGTCACCCTGGAATATCCACCTTTGGATTTTTATCCCTGGAATAAGAATTTGTCCTTTACCATGGTTTAAATGTGAAGTGCTCTGCCACTGTTTCATGATCACTGTGATATAATAGATTAGAAAAGGGTGTATCTTATACATTTTAAGTACTCTTTTATCCATGAATGTTGGATAATGTCAATTTTTTTTTGTAATCTATCCATGCCATACTTAGATTCTTCCCCTTTTTACACTTCTCCATTATGACTTTATTTAACAACAAATGATCCCTTGCTCCATATGACTGTCTTTTATTATCTTTTTGTTCTATTGCCATGATTGAGTTTTCTTCTAAATGACTATCAGCTCTGTTGGCATCAGTTTCAGTGTATAGTTTATAGGTCATTTGGAATGCAAATTACTGATCTATAGTTTTGAGGATAGCTTGCAGCCTCGTTCTTAAGTAGGAGCATTGTTTTTCCTGTTGTTAACCAGGTTGGTGTCTGTTCAGGGTGTGCATACAAATAGTTCTTACTCATGGCTAAATCTTCATATAAAGATGCTAATAGTCAGGAGCTTTTCTTAACCTTGTCTCGCTTGCTATTACTTCATCTCATTTCATATCCTGTACATTTGAACTTCTTAATTCTTTCTTTTGCTTCTTCTATCCATTTAGCATCTTTGTGTTCTACAGGATATTCAAAGATATTTATCCAAAATGTATCTATTTTTTCTTTTTTGGTGGTTTTCAATTACTTTTGCCTTGTTTTGCAATTCTCTATAACATTTTTTGGGGTCATCAATAAATTGCTTATTTTATACTGTTCCTTTATATTTTTCTGCTTATCTTCTAAGTTTTTCTGCCTGTGCTATTTTTAGTTTATTATTTGTGATAGTGCACAATAGATCCTGATCTGTTCTGATACTGTGCATTGCTTTTATCATGTCTTTTTTCTGAGTATTTTTGTTCTATTCCCTCTTCTGTGCTCTTCAAACAGTGACACTTCGTATCTTAATTGCTTTATAGTTTTCTCTGTTCGATACTTCTATGATGGCATTTGATTTCTCCCCTCCCTTTCCCTTACTTCCCTGTGTTTTTGTGGTAAGACTTTATCTGTTATTAATTTAGCCACATAATAATATATCCTATTTTCTTCTGTTATATTGCATGAATCTCTATGAACAGTCCTAATTACTATGTTCATTTGTTTTATCAAGCTTTTAACTTTTTGGGCTTTTTGACTTTCTGTAGTCTGTTCCTTTCATTGACCTTAATATGTCTGTCCATCTTTATTAAATCAAGCAACTCTTCTCTTAGATAATTTTCTTCTAAATGGAGGGCCCATTCTTTGATGTCCTTCTATTCATCTGTTGCAGTATTTATAATATAAGGGAGTTTCCCGCTGTAGGTGACCTGATGTCAGCCAGTATACAAAAGACTTTAGTACAGTAGGGTGCATGGTATGTCACACAGACATCAGTCGTAAAAGTCACGTATATGCACACCATCCTCAGAACTTATCTGTTGCCAGATGTGAACCCCAGATTCTAACATACAGTCAGACTCAGAGTCATTTGTGCTTCTTCAACATTCAGATAAGTGCCCCATTGGAGAATTTTTTGACTTTGGTACTGTCTTTGGTTAGAGTTCATGTTATCCAAGAGGGGCAAGTGCCAATGTGGACGACAAATTCTACACAAGGATAGCCACCTCCAGTGTCTGTTCTGCCTAGGCCCAAACTATGAACACAAAAGCTGCTCTGTTTGTTAGGCATTTGTCCCAAATACATCAAGGAGTAGTTTATCCTCCCTAATTATCTACCTTGAGAATCAGTGCTTAAAGCTGCTAGTAAAAAGTGTTATGGAGGGATCCGCAGTGCCCAACGCTTAGTCAATTTTGAAGCAGAAGGTCAAAAAGCAAAGGCCTGAACCTTCTGCTGCATCTCTGGATACCAACATCTCTCTTGAGGTGGAGGACAGCCTGGTGACATGGCGGGTTCACAGCTCAGATCTGCAGGCTGAACCTGATGTCCAGGCTGCCTTGGATCTGATCATTAGTATGTCAGCAGAGGCTGAGCAGACATCTGTGTCAGATGTCCGAGAGGAACCATGGCTCGTGATTACTGAAGGCCCTAACAGGATTCCACAGATACTTGTTAGGGAAGTGATAGATTCTGGTAGCAAACAACGACCACAGTATCCAAAAAGTTCTTTAATAAAATCTCTGACGTCTCGGCCAAAGCCTTCAAGGAGAATAAAATTGTATACAAGCATCCACATTTTATAACAAACTAGTAACTCAATTAAACAATTAAGCAATTAATTAAGCAACACTCTCCAATTGAACTCAGCATTGAGCCCACAAGGAGACGTCAGAGATTTTATTAAAGAACTTTTTGGATACTGTGGTCGTTGTTTGCTACTTGCTGCTTGCTACTTGGTGCCTTTTCGTTGTTTTTGATGAAGTGATAGATTCTGACCTGATCGAATATAGGCCTATGTTGGGTCCTCCTACCCTACATAAAGCAGGCCTGCATGGGAAAAAGAAACAGAAAACCAGGCATTTGTCTCCATGAAAAGAACCTGCTTGTGATTAGCAGCAATTAATTCAGGGCCTTTTTAATGCTCTTATGTCACTTAAGCCTCCTCCAGGTCTTACAGCCGCCCCCCCCCCCGACATTACTCTCTCTCTCCACTTAAAAGAACTAGGGAAGAGGATACTTCTGAGGAAGATGCATCTTCAAGATATCAATTCCTGGCTCACTCTTCTCAAATCCTTTCCCCCCTGGATTATGCCTCCCCTGAAGAGGAATCAAATGGTATAGACTCACCTATGGAAGACCTGTCCTTTGGAGAAACCCTAGCTAAGATGAGAGACCACTTTAAATGGGATAGCACCCAAGTAACTGAAGTTCAAAAAAGATACTATGACCTATTACAGGTGGAATCGCCTAGCCCATCAGCTATCCCTCCTGTCTTGCCCCTCTTTCTTGATGCTTTTGCCTCAGCTTCACAGGCACCAGATTCCCAGCCACCTGTCCCCAAAAAAAACAATGTTCCAGAGGATTGCAAGCTTCTCTTCAGATGTCCTTCTGAAGACCATTCAGTAATTTGTGTGGCCTCTGACAAGCCATCAAAATTGCTGCCCTCCACTACCCTCTTGCTATTTGACAAGGATAGCAGGATCCTGGATAGACTAGGCAAAAAAGTATACGCTTCTGCTACTCTAGCATTCAGGGCCATAAACTACCAAACACATACAACCAAATTCGCTTTAGAACTTATGTCTCAACTTTCACAGGTAATAGCAGGCTTCCCTGACTCAGAAAATAAAACCTGGGCTACTTCTTTGCTTGGTGCTTCTTTTCAAGTAGCACGTCACTCCATAAAATGCAGCTATGATGCTGCAGAGGCTTCCACCAGAGCAGCTGTCTCTGGATCAGTGATATGAAGATTTTCTTGGCTTAGACTTCAGCCCTTATTTGAGGACATAAAAGCCACACTAATGGATGCTCCTCTGGACAATTCTGCCTTGTTTAGACCTGCAGCTGCTAACCCATTCAAATCACTGCAGGAGAAGGGTAAGAAACTTCAGGAATTTAAACATATTTTTGTTTCCTCAGTATCCAAGTTCCAAAGAAATTACCCTGCAAAGCCTGTGTTTGTGCATAGACATTCCCATCACACACAATCCAGAACAAAAAAGAATGACAGGATACCACAACAGCCTAGAGCTCCACCAGCAATTCTGCCACATAAGCGGCCCTTTCCTTACAAGCTGTCCTCTCTTTGACTGCTTGCCTCATCCCACCCATATCCCACTTTCCCAGCACCTATCCCTATCCCTACCACCTTGGAAAAGCATAACCCAAGATGCCTGGCTCCTCTCGGTGGTTCAAAAAGGGTACTTCATGCTGTGGGATCAACTACCCTCCTTCAGGTGTATCCCTCAACCTTCCAGGGAACAACTTTCCTTTTTCCAACCAGCTCTCAGAATTATTGAACCAAGGGACCATTCAGAGTGTCCTCAAAAAACAAATAGGCAAATGAGTTTATTTCAGGTTGTTCTTGCTGGACAGGGGCATCAGGTGCTGACTTGTCAGAATATGGGCTAAAGGTTAGGCTAGGCTTGTAAGGATCTCAGGGCCAATAGTCATGTAACTTCCTATGATCCTATGGTGTCAGGAAGGAAGGTCCTGGGAGACCCATCCTTGACCTGTCCCATCTCAATACCTTCCTAAGAGTACCCACTTTCTGCATGCTGATCCTCTAGACTCTGTTACCACTCATTCTGCCTCAAGCCTTCGTGAGTACCCTGGAAATTAAAGATGTATATCTGCACATTCCCATCCATCCCAACTACAGGAAGTTTTTACACTTCTCTCTATCATCATGGCATATTCAATTCTGTGCCTTGCCCTTTGGGCTGTCTACCACACCCAGGGTCTTCACAAAATGCCTTTCACTGGTTACTGCCCACTGCAGACTCCAGGGAATACACATCTTTCCATATCTGGATGACCTTCTCCTTCTAACTACCTCCATAGAGGAACTGGAATGAAATATTGCCTTTACCATCAATCTTCTACAAAATCTGGGGTTCACCATAAACTTAAAAAATCAGTTCTCTCCCCTTCACAGGATCAAATTTTCCTGGGGAGCAGGATACAAACAGATCTTATGAGGGTCTCTCTTCCCACACAAAAGGTACCTCATCCTTTAATTCCAAAACATTCTACTCATTTACCACATTACAGCCAGAGAGTTCCTCAGGGTCTTAGGCCACCTCATGGCATCCACCATTCCCATACTCTCCTTAGCCAAACTCCACATGAACAAATGGCAATGGTATCTAAAGTCAGTTTGGATGCAACAATTTTTGTACTGGTTCCCTGTGGAAGGCTCCAAAGTATCTTCATATGGCAACTGATCAGATGTTTCCTGGCCCACTGGTTTCTCCTTAATTTGGGGATCCATTGCTCTATCCTGCTGTGATGTTATCAAAATTAGATTTTCTACACAAATTCCTTCACTTCGCAGGTAATCCATAAACTCATTTTGTATTTCTTTAACTTCCCCATTACCAATCCTCTTTTCTTCTTTTCCTCTTTGTTTTCTTATTTTTTGTGTTGTAAAATTTTCCATCTCCAGGTGACTTTGCCTGTATTTCTCTTCAAATATCTTTGGTGCTGCTCTTTTTGTATTGATTAGTTTTGCTTTCTCCTTTGCATAAATATTGCACCATATTAAATCTCTTTCTCTTTTCCATGTCCATATTTCTTCTTCAGATGTCTTCTGCTCCTCTGGTTTCTCCTTATATGGTGGACTCTTTGTTCCATCATGCTGTGAGATAACCTTTGTTAGACTTTCTACACTAAATCTTTCATTTTGCAGGTATTCCATAACTTCAGCTTCTATTTTTTAACTTTTACTTTACTAATCTTCTGTTCAACATTCCCTCTTTATGATCTTATTTTTTGTATTGTGAAATTTTCATTATCTGGATGCCTTTGCCTGTATTTCTCCTTGACTATCTTTGTGGCTGCTTTTTTTGTATTGATTAATTTGGCTTTTTCCTTTGTATAAATATTGCACCATATCAGAGCTCTCTTTCTTTCCCATGCCCATATTTCTTTTTTATGCCTTTCAAAAATCTCTAGATTTTGTTCTTTATATTTTTGCACTTCCTCCATTGCTTCTTTTCCAAACGGCCCAAGGTTTCTTGGTCTATATAATGTTTTTCATAAATCTGTTGTATTAATGAACACAAATGTTTATTTGAAGCTTCTGACAGTTTTTCTTGTGCAAGTATTTTTCTTTCCTCTAACTTCTCTTTTAATCTTTTTGTGTATCTTCTGCCTGGAAATTCTGGGCTTCTTGCATAATAGTAACAATACATAATTTCCTTCTTGTCCTCAATAGTGCACTCTATCATTTTTATGGCTCTTTCCTGTCCTATCAATTTTTGTGGACTAGTATTTCCTTCTACAGCATGGAGGCACCTCCTATGCCTATCCAATAGCTTGAAACATGACCTAGCACACCCATTCAGATCTCTATTCAACTGCAGCTTCCAGACAGGCTTTGTACTAGTAGAGTGGAGGACAGCAACAGTCATCCCTCTGCACAACGGGGTGGGGCATCAATGGACCTAGGAAATTACTAATCTATAAGTCTGACTAGCCTCATATGCAAGGCTAAGAAAAGGATAATCTTGGACCTGATTAACAATGACAAAGGAAATTTCCAGACTCTAAACCCAACCCAGTTTGGCTCCATCAAGGGCAGGTCCTGCCTGCTCAATTTTTTTGACTTCTTTGAGAGGGTCACCAAGTCCATGGATGAGAGTAAGACAGTCCATACCACCTACCTTGATCTGTCCAAGGCATTTAATGCAATACCCCACTTGAACATTATAGATAAATTCAAAAAATTGGCCATAAATCTCTATGTCAGCAGATGGATAGCCAAGTGGCTCATGGATAGGACACGTTATTAGAGTGGGGGAATTCACATCCAGCAAGTGGCTAGTCACCAGTGGAGCACCACAGGGCTGAATACTGGGCCCCCTCCTGTTTAGGATATACTTCTCAGATGTCAAGGCAAATGTAGATGGCTGACCAAGTTTGCTGATGACTGCAAGTTGGGGGCAATCATCGACTTCCCAAACAATGCTGATATCCTACAGAAAGGACTGACACACACTAATTGTTGGTGTTAGAGCCATGGCCTCAAGCTAAATACAAAGAAGTGCATAATAATACCTCTTGGGAAATCAAATGCCCCTGCAAATTACAACACTGATAGCACTCCCAAGAGTGGTTCCAGTGGTGAGCAATCTGCATATTCAGATAGATAGTAATTTGAACTTTGTTCACCATGTGTCCACGGTGGTGAGGAAGTCCTTCTGTGTGCCTCAGCTTATACATAAGGGCATGGCACCTAGATTTAAGGCTGTCAAAGTACCACTGTACTTGGCCTTTATCAGACCAATAATCAAGTACAATGAACCATTTGGCATGTACCGCACCCCAAGCACTTACAACAGTTAGTTGGTGCACCTCATAGGTTTCTTACCAAAAAAATATAGGGTATAACCAACATGTCGTATGTCGACCTATTCAATGTCCTATCACTGTATTCAGTTTCCTAGTGATTACTAGGGGTAACCTATGCCTGACCTACAAGGCAGTTGCTGACCCAGCCCTGATGAAAATGTTGCATATTTGCAAAACTAACTGCATGAGAGCTACCTGATTCAAGGATCTAAACCTGATCTCTGACATGAATAGATCAGGCTGGAGAAACAGATGTGTGACTAAGAGATTGCCCCTCCTCTGGAATATACTTCCTATTCATGTGAAGCAGACCCCTTACCTAACCATCTTCAAGCACAATCTGAACCAGTGGATAGAAAATCACAAATTCACTCTTTGGGTGGCACCCATGTCCCTTATAGACAAGCGCAGTCTGTAAAAACTGTCAAAACCTCTCTTGTGGACCTTTGTTATCTTTCCACTAGGATAGAAAGTTGGATAAAATCTCTGCAAACTGCTAGGCTTTCAAGGGCTCTTGAGCTGTTAGCCTAGTAATTGCCTATGAACCTATGCAAATCAGAAGTTAAAACAAATAGCATAAAACATTTTTTGCTGGGGGGGGAGCCCTCCTGCTCCCCCAGCTAATTATATATGCTAAATCTGAGATTGCACAATATCTGGGAAAGGGCATAGTTCACAAACCCTAGAATTGTGCAATCTCGCAGACCTGTCAACCATATGTGTAGTCGACTAATTTTTGTCAACTAAACAAATGTCAACCAAAAGGAGATTTGATGGTATTCAGTTCCTCCATATATATATATATATATATATATATATATATATATATATACATACATACATACATACACACATAAATATATCTAGAGAGAGACAGACACACACACACACACACACACACACACACACACACACACACACACACACACACACACACACACACACACACACACACACGTGTATATATAACTAGATGCTTCTATAGTACAGGCTTTCCTGAGGTGGCTTCCTAGGAAGATACTACAGAAACCTCTGGTTGTCTTCATGTTGCTTCACCTACGAAGCATGTACACCACTGCAGATATGGACATCATGATTCATTTTGTAGACCAGGTTAAACATGGCCTACATGAGGCAGTATCACTGTAAATCACTGTAACTATTTTATGAGTGATTGTTAACCTGTTTTCAGTCCACTTGTTACATTCATAGGCTGTCACTTATTTTCTTCCATATCTACAGGTATGTTGCACTTTTCCCTATCATCCTCCTCTCTCTTCACACCCATTAATACAGGTGCTGTCAAGTGTATGCATTGCTCAACGTTACTGCACAGTTGCCTTTTTCTTCATCTTTTTTTGCTGTTGCTGTCAGTTTGTTTGCTGTGGGCTCACCCGTAAGTTTTTTTGCCTGTTTGTACCTTTGATGCTAACACAGTCCTTTTATAAACTAGAGCTTATATTTACTTCCCTTTATTTTTCTCTACTGTGCATGTTGGAACTGCGCTCACTATTACCTGAAGTTGTGCATCTATGAATCATGCTGTACCATACAAGTGAGTCCCTCTGACCCTTGAGTGTGTATCATATATCTCCATAGTTTTCCTGTAGTGTCTGAACAGCTATGAGACTGGGTCATGTATTAACCAATCATGGATGCATCTTCATGCCATTCAAATATCTTAGCTGTAAATGAGGTATATCTTTTATGAACACCAGCAACTTAATTCCAGGAAGAAATCACTTATAAACTAGCAGTAAGACTCAGTGGGTTATAATTTGTACTAGAATATTAACAATCTGCAGGATGCAGGCTGAGTGGATCCCATTAACTAGGGTGCATGCCGATCTCCTGCCAGGTAAACTTTGAACTGTTATTGCATTCATGTGATGTGTTTGCTTTATTTTACACAGATGTGAGCATGATGTCCTGTAAGGAGGCATAACAACAAGTACTGATGCTGACTAATCATGTGACATGTCACTAGTAATGTATTTTGGCTTCTGAAGTGTGCATCGTCAGTTAATACATACTATGTACAAATTTCAAAAATCAAATGACAAGCATGTGTCACAGTGGTGTGGGTTATAGTATGGCTCTGGTGTTAGGACAAAGTGAATATTAGAGATAGCACTGAAAAAGACATTCAAAGTCAATTGTACATATAAAAAATACTCAGGAGCATTTGTTTGATAGTTAGACTTACATACTATTTTTGGGATGAAATCAACAATACATACATATATGAAACAGTTTAAATAAACTGCAGTTAATTAGTTTGGGAAATCATAGATCCATATAGCAATAACCCACACCTGGGTGTGGGTAATGCTGGATTTACCCACGGTTGGCGTGGGTAAATCCAGCATTACCCACACCCAGAAGTGGGTTATTGCTATTATACCATGGTGTTAGTTTGTTTTGTATTATGTTTGTATTGTTGTTATTTATGTTTTTGTTTGCTTTTTTTGTATTCTTCCACTTTTTGTGAGATAAAATAGTCCACACTTTCAGTTTGTGTTTATTGTTTATTTCTGTTTTAATTTAAATACATGTTATTTTTTAGTTTTTCAGGAAATGTTAGGAAAGGGCTAGGTAGTGCTTGGTATAATATAGTTTAAGCAGTGTAGAAGTTTATAACGTGTAGTTATGTTTTAGTAGTTATAGGTATGTTGAAATGTGGTGTAGTTTTAATTTGTATTAATTTTTTTAAAATATGTACTTTTACTATTTGGTCACTAGATGGTGGTGTTGTATGTGCTTTTATTAGATGTATGCTGATGTGGACGTTCGGTATGGTGTGTGTTTTTGACTTTGCGAGGGATGTGTGGTGTGTTTTTAGTATGTACATTTTTGGAGTTGTCTGTGTATAGGTATTGTAGGGAATATAGGTAAGTGAATGGTTTTATGAGAATGCTTGGTTTTATTGTGTTATAAGTGGTGGTTATGTAGTGTGTGTGTGATGTATTTGCGACTGCATGACTTTTTATTTTTTTAGTGTTCGAGGTGAGGGAATGAGGAGTATAGTATGGAAATTGGTTAGTTTTCTGTGTTTTCATTAAATTGTTGTGTGTTTTGGGTATTAGATTTACTTTACTGTTTATTTGCTGTCGCCGCATGATATTTAGCGACCGGACTTTTTGCGTTGTTTCTTGTAGGATTTACTGTGTGCACGCTGGTTGGATTAGCCAATCAGAATGCACATTTGTCGGATTTGCGATGTTCGCATGGTATAATGTAGGATTTACTATGTGCACGCTGGTTGGATTAGCCAATCAGCATGCATGTTTGTCGGGTTTGCGATGTTCGCATGGTATAATAGGTTTTAGTAAATGTATATTTAGGGCTTGTGAAAAGAAATCACAGAAAATGAACATTTCTGAACACACACTGGAACCACTTACACTGGCTGGGTCCTGCCAATTTGTTTTGACAAATTAACAGATGCATTAAGGGGACATTTGTGCGTGGTGTGTACTATGAAGCTATGCAGAAAATATGTAATATTAGAAAAAGCTGTTAATATGCAGTGTCATGGAAATACATAGAATAGATTAAGTGATTTGGAACAAGATATGACCAAATACTCACTGAATAAGCTGTTTTAGTTTCACTCAAGAAAAAACTATGTCTTCTAGATCAGATAGCTTTTAGTTTAACTAGAAAGATTGTTAAAGATATTGTAAGCAAGGTCGTGTTTTAAGACTCTACAGGTAAAGCAATAAAAAGAAGTTAATTCATAAAAACAAGATGATAAATAACAGATTCCAAATGAAAGATTTAAATAAAATCATGGATATTGAATGTCACTGATAAAATGGATATTGACGGTGCAGTGGTACAGCGATAACATTGTCACTTCACGGCCATAGGTTCTCCAGTTCGATTCTCGGCTGGAGTGCTTTCTGTGTGGAGTCTGCATGTCCTCCTTCCATTCATGTGGGTTTTCTCTGGGTACTCCTGTTTCCTCCCACATTACAAAGATATGCTCTGCAGTGTTTCTCCCTGGGCCTCTGCTGAAAAGTGGCTTTGTTCTAAGTTGGACTTTCCCAGTAAAGAAATGTTAAATAAATAAAAATATTTTCACCAAAAATGAAACTAATGATTTTATATGCTTAAAATATATTGTGTCTGACAGAGACAGAATATTGTTTGAATTATCATCCAGCAGAAATGTGAAAATGATCTATTTATAGGTACAGTTGAAGTGAAAACAGGGAATACTGTATAGTCAGAAAAAAGACAGTAAAACCGGTATGCAAGGCAGACTGTTAAAAATACTGAAGATGAATGTAGTTGTTTGTTTGTCTTTTCCCGGTTAGGGGTCGTCACAGCGGAACTCCGGTCCGCTAATGATTGGCAGTAGATTTTTATGGTGCCGAGTTGCCAGCCCAACGCCCAACCTTCAGTAAAGGCACACCCATTCACACATGTCTTTCGGAGGCCACTCGACTGCGAGGAGGACATGCAGACTCCACACAGAAGGCACTCCAGCCGAGAATCGGACAGGAGAACCTCTTGCTGTGAGGCAACGACACTACCGCTGTACCACTGTGGCTAATGTACAGAATGTGGTATTTATGGTATTTACCAATGTACACAATGTGGTATTTATGGTAAATACAGGTACAAATTATAATATGTTGTCAGGAAATAATTTTAACATTTTGGGTCTGTTTGGATTTCAGGATAAATCTATGTGTACATTGTTAACATCTTCTAGCCACATGATGTTATCATTTGATCAGAAACTGTTGACATGTCAGTACAAGAATAAGACATTTAACCTTCAAATAATGTCACTTAAAGAATGAATTCACATAACATGTGGATTATGTGGCTTTTGAGAATATATGAATGGTAAAAAATTCACAGTGTGAAAGGAAAGACTGCATGGATTCAAAACCAGTCCTAGAGACAATTTAGATACTTTAGATGCTGTGGAAAAAAAATTACAATTTTCACAGTTGTATTGATATGTAGGATCTGAATAAAGTGATTACAAGGCACATTACTTTTTACTTATAAGAAAATATGTTTCAATAAAAAAATATGCGAAATGTTTTGCAATACAAGTTGCAAAACAGGATATCTGATAAATAAAGCTAGATGTCAAAAACCCAGCCACTGGGGATGCACAAGCCAGTGCATTTCTTTGTGCCAGTCCCAAGCCCGGATAAATGGGGAGAGTTGCATCAGAAAGGGCATCCGGCGTAAAATTTTGCCAAATCATACATGCAGACAACATTACAGATATACATACCGGATTGGTCGAGGCCCGGGTTAACAATGACTGCCACCAGTACTGTTGGCCAACAGGGTGCTGGCAGAAATTGGGCTACTGTTGGCCGAAGGAGGAGAAGAGGGAGAAGGCATGCCCGAAGGCAGGTAAAGGCTAGGACTGTGATAGTGAGGGTCGGAACTTTGAATGTTGGCAGTATGACTGGTATAGGGAGAGAGCTAGCTGATATGATGGACTGAAGGAAGGTTGGTATATTGTGTGTGCAAGAGACCAGATGGAAGGGGAGTAAGGCTAGGTGTATCGGAGGCGGTTTCAAATTGTTTTATCATGGTGTGGATGGGAAGAGAAATAGCGTAGGTATTATCCTGAAGGAACAGTATGCTAAGAGTGTTTTGGAGGTGAAAAGAGTGTCGGATAGAGTGATGTTTATGAAGCTGGAAATTGATGGTGTAATGATGAATGTTGTTAGTGCATACAAGTTGGGTGTGCAGTGGATGAGAAAGAAAAAATTTAGAGTGAGTTGGATGAAGTGGTGATGACTGTACTCAAGGGTGAGAGACTGGTGATTGGAGTAGATTTCAATGGGCATGTTGGTGAAGGGAACAGAGGAGATGAGGAAATGATGGGTAGGTATGGTGTTAAGCAAAGGAATGCAGAAGGTCAGATGGTAGTGGATTTTGCAAAAAGGATGGACATGGCTGTGATGAATACGTATTTTAACAAGAGGGAGGAGCATAGGGTGACATACAAGAGTGGAGGAAGATGCACAAAGCTGGATTATATCTTATGTAGAAAGGCCAGTCTGAAGGAGATTGGAGACTGTGAAGTGGTGGCAGGGGAAAGTGTAGTTAGGCAGCATAGGATGGTGGTTTGTAGGATGACATTGGTGATCAAGAAGAGGAGGATGAGTGTGAGGGTAGCACCAAGGATCAAATGGTGGAAATTGAAAAAGGGTAATTGTGAGGTGATGTTCAGTGAAGAGTTAAGGCAGGCACTGGGTGGCAGTGAAGAGTTACCGAATAGCTGGGTAACTATAACAGAGCTAGTAGGAGAGATTGCTAGAAAGGTGCTTGGTGTGACATCTGGAAAGAGGAAGGAGGACAAGGAGACCTGGTGGTGGAATGAAGAAGTACAGGAGAGTATACAGAAAAAGAGGTTGGCGAAGAAAACATGGGATTGTCAGAGAGATGAAGAAAGTAGACAAGAGTATAAGGAGATGAGGTGCATGGCAAAGAGAGAGGTGGTGAAGGTTAAAGATAAGGCGTATGAAGAGTTGTATTAAAGGTTGGACACTAAGGAGGGAGAAAAGGACCTGTACGGATTGGCTAGACAGAGGGACCGAGCTAGTAAAGATGTGCAGCAGGTAAGGGTGATAAAGGATAATGAGGGAAATGTACTCACAAGTGGGGAGAGTGTGTTGAGCAGATGGAAAGAGTACTTTGAGGGGCTGATGAATGAAGAGAATAAGAGGGAGAGAAGGTTGAATGATGTGCGGATAGTGAATCATGAAATGCAGTGGATTAGCAAGGAGGAAGTAAGGATAGCTATGAAGAGGATGAAGAATGGAAAGACTGTTGGTCCAGATGACATACCTGTGGAAGCATGGAGGTGTTTAGGTGAAATGGCAGTGGAGTTTTTAACTAAACTGTTTAATGAAATCTTGGAAAGTGAGAGGATGCCTGAGGAATGGATAAAAAGTGTTTTGGTACCGATTTTTAAGAATAAGTGTGATGTGCATAACTGTAGTAACTACAGAGGGATTAAAGCAATCAGTCACAGCATGAAGTTATGGGAAAGAGTAGTGGAAGCTAGGTTAAGAAGGAAGGTGATGATTAGTGATCAACAGTATGGTTTCATGCCAGGAAAGAGCACTACAGATGCGATGTTTGCTCTGAGAGTGTTGATGGAGAAGTACAGAGAAGGTCAGAAGGAGTTGCATTGTGTCTTTGTGGATTTAGAGAAAGCATATGACAGGGTGCCTAGAGAGGAGTTGTGGTATTGTATGAGGAAGTCCTGAGTGTCAGAGAAGTATGTAAGAGTGGTACAGGATATGTACGAGGGTAGTGTGACAGCGGTGAGGTCTGCGGTGGGAGTGATGGATGCTTTTAAGGTGGAGGTGGGATTACATCAAGGATCAGCTTTGAGCCCTTTTTTATTTTCAATGGTGATGGACAGGTTGACAGACAAGATCAGACAGGAGTCCCTGTGGACTATGATGTTTGCAGATGACATTGTGATCTGTAGTAAGAGTAGGGAACAGGTGGAGGAGACCCTGGAGAGGTGGAGATATGCTCTAGAGAGAAGAGGAATGAAGGTCAGCAGGACTAAGACAGAATATATGTGTGTGAATGAGAGGGAGGATAGAGAAATGGTGAGGATGCAGGGAGTAGAGGTGGCAAAGGTGGATGAGTTTAAATACTTGGGATCAACAATTCAGAGTAATGGTGACTGTGGAAGAGAGGTGAAGAAGAGAGTACAGGCAGGATGGAGTGGGTGGAGAAGAGTGTCAGGAGTGATTTGTGACAGACGAGTACCAGTAAGAGTGAAAGGGAAGGTCTACAAGAGGGTAGTGAGACCAGCTATGTAATATGGGTTGGAGACAGTGATACTGACAAAAAGGCAGGAGTCAGAGTTGAAGATGTTAAGATTTGCACTGGGTGTGATGAGGATGGACAGGATTAGGAATAAGTATATTAGAGGGTCAGCCCAGGTTGGAAGGTTTGGAGACAAAGCCAGAGAGGCAAGATTATGTTGGTTTGGACATGTGCTGAGGAGGGATGCAGAGTATATTGGGAAAAAGATGCTAAGGATGAAGCTGCCAGGTAACAGGAAAAGAGGAAGGCCTAAGATAAGGTTTATGGATGTGGTGAGAGAGGACATGCAGGTGGTTGGTGTGACAGAGCAAGATGCAGAGGACAGGAAGAAATGGAAACAGTTTATCTGCTTTGGCGACCCCTAACAGGAGCAGCCTAAAGAAGTAGAAGAAAACTAGATGTCAAAAATTCCAAACTGCATATACAAAAATCAGAAGGATACATATTCCCTAGACTTCCATTTGGTATTGTGTCATTACAGGATGTGTTCTGAAGAGCTATTACTCAAATAATTAAAGGTTGGAAGGTATTGTAAACATAACTGGCAATATATTAGTGTGAGGCAGACACCAGAAGAGCATGCCAAGAGACAGATAAAGTGGATGAATAGACTAAGACAGTAAGATTTCAAGTTTAGTAAGAGCAAATGTCAAATAAGCACGAGAAGTCTGAAATATAAGTGTTATATTTTGGTGACCAAGGTTCTGTAACCTGATCCAAAACAGTGCAAATGCCAAGTCCAGAAAACAGGCATGCATTATGAACATTCCTGGTCTTGATACAGTATATATATATATATATATATATATATATATATATATATATATATATATATATAAAACTTAGAAGTGAAATTATGAACAATATAAGAGTTTAAAATGCTAAACAAACTCAATATGGAATATTCTTGTGTTAACGTACTATGATGTCAATAAACCAGCTGTATTGGAAGTAGAGTCCAATCACAAAGGTATAGAAGGTGTGATTTTATGATAAACTAGTTGCCTATGGGCCAATAATATTTATTGATACACAATAGATATGCTCATATAAAAAAGAAACTATTCCCAGTGGTGTAGGTATATGAGAAATTCCATTAATATGTTTATGGCAAAGAAGTTCACATGAAGACAGATCACAAACCTTTGCAAAGTATATCTCAGAACCCCTTGTACAAGACACTTTCAGGACAGACAATGTTATGTAATCTACAGAAGTATGATCTGAAAGTGTCATGTTTTCCAGACAATTAAATATTCCTATTAAGTATGCACATTAAAACACTTTATTTTCCAGAAAGGCACAAAGAACTGCTAAAAAAGACTTGACTGTTCCCTGTGTAATACCGCAGTTACCAATGACAAGAGAAAAAGTAAAATAATTTCAGATGACTTCTGAACTTTGAAGTGCAACTTCTAAAATATGTGACAATGAAATGGCTGATTTCAGCAAAAAATTGTGCAGAATGAAATTCAGCCTTATATTTTCTTCAAGGAAGGCAAAAGCCATTTTCTTTGGTTTATGATCAAGGCTGACAATGTAAAAGTTCCCCATCAGCTGAGAAAAAAATGGTTTAAAGGATAGATGAGTCACATCAAGGAATGATGTAAAGAAAGAGCAAGGGATATAATGTTTTAGCCAGGAATATTAACTCTTATAAAACAAGCTGGACAACGGTTCCATCTTCAATTGATATTATAATAACAATCAAAAGGATGAGATGATAGCATACCCTGTTCCAGGTTATCCACAGAGTAGTCCTCTTATCAGGTATGGTAGACCATTGAAGAAATAAGGTAGACATATGGACTGCTTCAGAGTTAAAAATAGTTACATGTTCCACATAGATGTGTCTTTTTAGCATAAAAAAGGATGTTGAATGTGGAGTGTAAACATTAAATGTTTAATAGATTTCAGTCTGCATTATAGACCTCTTGGTGTTTAGACCACATCTTCTTTGTGTGTCCTTTACTGAGTCTTCTAACACTGCAGACTCAAATGGTCAGTCATCTAATGTATTTAGAAAGAAAGCAACTGCAATGAAAAGTACTGCTGTCAAAACTGAGTTGGGAGATAATGACACTCCCATCCCTCATAAGGCCAGGGTTGTGTCCTATGAATTAACGTCCAAGATAGAGCTACAACAGCTGATAGTGCAGGAATATTGTTTGAAATTGAATGGAGAACATGGGCAACATCCATTGTTCTTATGGCAATACAGGAGAAGGTAGAGGAATATGCATAGGTTTTATATTCTCTGTGAATTTGTGCTGCATATGTTGTCCAGTAGCAGAGATATTTCTGAGTTCCCAGCTGGTAGAGATAGGGTTGTATTTTAAAAAACTGATCTGTCACATCAAACCATTAATTCTTCAGGTGACATTGCATGATGTATTGAAGCCATTTTTGATCATTACCACACACAGAGAACTGTTCAGGTTTAATAGATGGGTGTTTTATTGTGGTATCTTTGCTAACAGTATGGTTGAAAGCAGCGAGCCAGGCCATCATCATCATCATCATTGTCACCATTATCATCTCTTTCCTGATTGCTTGTCCTGGTGAAGCCTACAGTTGGAGCAAACTGAGTAGTGTTGCCAAAATTATATATCCTCACCAGCAGTCCTCAGCTCATCCTGTGGGGTCTGTAGGCATTTTCAGGCAAGCTGAGAGACAGAATCCCTCCATGTCTTGGGATTGTCCCAGGGTTTCCTTCATAAGGACTATGGCTGGTACACCTCCTGTGGGATGCACTCAGGCGGCATCCTGACAAGGTTTCCAAACCACTTCAGCTGATGTCTTTTACTACAGAGGAGCAGGAACTATAGTGTGAGGTTCTATTAGATTGTTAAGCTCCTCCCTCTATCAGGAAGATTGAACTGATTGAGCATGTGAATGAACATCTGTTCTGTTTCCCATATCTACAATTTCATTCTCTCAGTCACTACATTAAGCTCATAAATATTTAAGACAAATACTGTCTGAAAAATGGAGTACTTCATCCTAAGGTTCAGCTCTTGTTTCCTCATCACAGAACAGTACAATTCCTGCAGTATTGCCACCACTGCAATAGTCCACTGGTCAATCTCCTGATCCCTGCTACCATTATTAGTGAGCAAGACCCAGTGATACTTAAACTCCCCCACCTGAGGTATATGCCCCGTCATCTGGAGAGACCAAACCTCTGTTTTCTGAGAGTCAGCCATAACCTATGATTTACGGATGCTAATTTTCATCCCAAAATATTTCACACGCAGCAAAAGATCACTTCAGTGCATGCTGGAGACTACAGTTACTTACACCTAAGAAGGCATCATCATCTACAAGCACCAAGCCATCAAAAAGGTTTGAATGGAGAGCGAATAAAATTAGCAAGCAAAAGAGAGTAGTGTTGCTGGAACTGAATTCATCTACAAGTATATCTTGGTGAGCATCTTTAAGAGGTGGACCCTGATTTAAAAAAAAATCTCACCAAGTTGACACTGATGTATAGACTGCATTTTATATAGCATAAATCATGAACAGAAGTAGGTTAAAAATAAAAAAGACAGCTGGGTGCACAAGTCCCATGATAAAAAGTGTCCAATTCTGGTAGGCATACTAGTGCCAAGATTGGAAAAAAAATGACAGTGTAGAATCTTCAAGACATTCCTACATTGCGGTAGGCCAGGCTCAGGGGGAGGATGGCCCCCTGTTGTAGAAGGAAATAGTAGTCCACAAGAAACACAAAAACTGACAAGCCAAAAAAAGAACCATAAATATGATACAAAGGACTATTGAAGATAAAGAAATGATGTATTGCTACTATTAGGTTCATATGTTCATAGGTTCATAGGTTTATACTAGGCTATCTGCCCTAAGGCATTTATAAGCCTAGCCCAAATTTTTCTGGCTTACGCCAACCCTTATATGAAAAAATACTGTGCCCATTAGTTTGTTGTGCCTCTGTCCAGCAGTGACACAGAGATGATTCCCGGGATAAACCTACGATCTCCCATCCACAGGTCAAGATTTCTCTTGAACAGAGCCAGCGAGGTGCTCTGCCTCACATGGATCGGGATTTTATTCCACAGCATAGGGAGTCTCTGAGTGATAAATCTATCCCTCCAGCACGTCCTATTTATATCCGTGCTAAGGTTTAAGTCGCTTGCTCTAGTGGTTTTGGTGGATTTGGATTTTTTGAGGTGGAGCATGTCCATTAATTCCGGGTTGGACATGGCCTTGTATGTCAGGCACATGTCACCTCTGAGCAGACGGTATGCAACTGAATAGAGCTGGAGTTTCTTCAATCTGGCAGCATATGACAGATTTTGGAGTCCCTTTATCCTTTTGGTGAGGAACTTTTGGGGTCTCTCCAATTGCTGCAGATGTCGGGTGAGATACATCCCGAATGGGGCATTGTACTCGATCATTGGTCTGATAAGTGAAGAGTACAGGGGAACAATGACCTGCAAGACTCCCAGAATTTCCAGATAGAAAATATTCAAAAAGATGACGAGAGAAATTAGAAGAAAGATAAATACTTTCACAAGAAAAACTGTCAAAAGCTTCAAATGCAAATTTGTGTTCATTAATACAACAGATTCATGAAAAACATTATATAGACCAAGAAACCTTGGGTCACTTGGAAACAGAAGTGACTGAGGAAGTGTGAACATATAAACAACAAAACGTAGAGATTTTTGAAAGGTATAAAAAAGAAACATGGACATGGGAAAGAGAGATTTGATGTGGTGTAATATTTAGGCAAAGGAAAAAGCCAGTAGTGGCTCCAAAGATGTTTGAAGATAAATACATACAAAAACACCCAGATATGGAAAATTTCACAATACCAAAAAGGCGATCAGAAAGGGAATGTAAAACAGAAGATTAGTAAAGTAGAAGTTAAACAAACAGAAGCTGAAATTATGGAATACCTTCAAAGTTAAGAATTTAGTGTAGAAAGTCTAACACAGGTTATGTCTCAGCATGATGGAACAAGGAGTCCATGAAGGAAGGAGAAACAGGTGGAGCGGGAGACATCTGAAAAAGAAATATGGACACAGGAAAGAAAAAGAGATTTAATATGCTGCAATTTTATGCACAGGAGAAAGCAAAACTAATCAGTTAAAAAAAAAAGCAGCACCAAAGATATTTGAAAAGTACAGGCAAAGGCATCAGGATATGGAAAATTTTACAATACAAAAAGTAAAAAAAAACAAAGGGGGGAGGGAGATCAAAGATAGCTGCAGTTCTGTAAGCACTGCTACTCCTTGTTGTTCTTCTTTTGGCTTTTCCCAGTTAGGGGTCACCACAGTGGAACTCCGGTCCACTAATGATTGGCAGTAGATTTTTTGCGGGTGCCGAGGTGCCAGCTTGATGCCCAACCTTCAACGAAGGCACACCCATTCTACATATGTCTTATTAAAACGCCACTCGACTGCGGGGAGGACATGCAGACTCCACACAGAAGGCGCTTCAGCCGAGAATCAAACAGGAGAACCTTTTGCTGTGAGGCAACAACGCTACCGCTGAACCACTGCAGCTTAGCACTGCTACTCCTAGCTCTCTGAATTTACCCTGAATAAAACCTAATTTCAGCTAACCTAGAGGAACAAAATCAACAAAGTAATATGAGGAACTCATCTAAGAGACACAACAGTAACAAAAAATCCAAAAAGAAGAGAAAAACAGAAAAAAATGGAAGGATTAATTAAGATTTAAAATAAAGCTGATGACATGTGGTGCTGAGGACCTGCTGAGTTACTGAACTGCTGTAGTCTACCTAAATACAAAATGTCAAAGGAAGAAAACACCATGGAAACTTCTACAACAAAGACTAAATACTCGGTTTTAGCTTCACCTGAAAAAGATACAACACCTAAAAGACAGAAGACCACAAAACAACCGGAAAATTCAAAAACTCAGAATAAAAATAAAACAGATCAGCAAGCTAACCTAGAAGACATCAAAAATGCACTACTACCTATGCAGCAAGCAATTCAAGATGCAAGATGCTTCCTTGCAATTTAAAACATTCGGAGAATCCTTCAACCAAATCTTGACCGGAATAGAAAAAACAGAATCTAAAATCCTGAAAAATGAAATAAAAATAGATACTGTACAACAAAAAACTGACTCTAATCAAAAAGACATTCAAGTCATGCAAGCTAAACTAATAGACCTTGAAGCACGCTCTAGAAGAAATAACATAATTATCAGAGGAATCTCTGAAACTATTACACACAACAATCTGAAAATGACCATCAAACAAATACTACAATTACTGCTGGAGGAATCTGGATACCCACAACAGATAATAACAGAAAGAGCCCACCGTGCCTTAAAAGAATATCAAACAACAAACAAACCCAGACCTATATACATCAAACTTTTAAACTACCAGGATGCCTCAAAGATCTTATTTACTGCAAAAAAGAAAGGTTTTCGTACCTGGAATAAAAATAAAATCTTCTTTGCACAGGACCTTCCCATTCAAATAAGACAAGCCAGACAGCAGCTCTCATCATTCTACAAATACCAAATAGAGAAAAATATAAAATTCCAAATGAAACATCCAAACTCACTCCTTTTCCAATTCCATGATGTAAAATATAAGGTTGATAATCCAAAGGAGGCTAAAGTAACCTTCCAAGCAGTTTTCAAAGAAATTCCCTTTCTGGAAACAAAATGAAGGAAGATTTTTGGTAAAATGAGCTCCGGATGTTGTTCTGACCATTTTGGAGTCAATTCCAGTCCAGGATCATCCAATTTCAGATGGTTCCTGCCTTTCCAGGCCTCTAAAATGCCATGGCCGACCACGAGGTAGGTAGGGAACTCAAATCACTGCAGTAGGAACAGAAAACATGGTATTTGTTCACTGGCTGGGCCAATTTAAAGGTTACCACCTCCCAGGACTTCACAACTAATTGTGTTCCCCCTACAAAGCAGTTCATGGCCATAAACAGTGGGAAAAAAGCAAGATGCAGCAACAAAAAACATTACTATGAAGAAATGATGCCTTAGAGGTCCAGAGAAGCAGGAAATCAATAGGATTACACTCTACAAAATGATCGGTCATGATTTCCAGCTCTTCTGAACATCATAAATCAGCCTAAATAAGTATATTCTGTAATACTTTGCAGAATACCTTAACTCTAACAACTTCCTGCTGTTTGGGAAGAAAGACTGCACAGAAACAATCGACGCTGGCTTGAAATCTTGCAAAATAATTTACTAAACATAAACTAATGTGTCTGTGTGCGTGTATGTATTGTCTGTGTGCGTGTATGTATGTATATATATATATATATATATATATATATATATATATATATATATATATATGGGTCTAGGACACATGCTCGACTAGCATATGTCCGAATCACAAACCATCGAACACACATACATGAAAGTGCTTAACATCGAAAAGAGCTTCTGTGTATGTGTAGTTCAAAAAAAAAATCTATGTTTCTGCAGGGGGGCTTTGCCACCTGCACCCCCCACACCCCCTTACTTTATTATTCTCTCTCTGAGATCGCACTACAGTGGGGAAAAAGGAATTTTCCCTTACCTGCACTGTAGTCCGATCTACGAAACAGGTGCACATACACGGAAGCACTTGTCGATGTTAAGCGCTTTCGTGTATGTGTGTTCGATGTTTTGTGATTCTGACAATCAGACAATGCTAGTCGAGCATGTGTCCGGATCCCAGATATATGTATATATATATATATATATATATATATATATATATATATATATATATATCACTTCTAGTTTTATATTTTGTAAATACACATTGCTGTAATTGAATTAGCAATAGGTTACAAATATTAGCGAAAGAGTTTAAAAATTGTGAATCTCAATATTGTAGGCTTATTTGCTGAGACACCTCTCAGTTAACACAATCTTAGAGTGTTGTTCTATTTCTTTCTTTGTTCCAGTGATAAAAGAAGCTTTATCAGGGAGGCTGCTCTGTCAAAACTGACTGTGTTATACAGGTGTACTAAACAGAGAGAGAGGTCAACCAATAACTGTTAACTGGGGTCACCTCTGAAAAGATGAAAAGATGCTCAAGTTATACCTCTCTGGCTGCTGGACAAGTGTTATAGTCTAAAGGTCAAATTACCAGCAGGAGCACTAAACAGACCTCTCATTAGTCTTATGTTAATTCATATATAGCAGCAAATGAGCACTGATCAAATATTAGTCCTGGATATGTTCTAACAATGAAAACAGAAGAAATATAAACTGATTCTAGCACTCTGAGTGTAAAATATTCAATAACAAATGTATCTGTGGGTACTAACTATGATGAATGTCATCAATACAGGTGAAGTCACTGACAAACTAGAGGAGATCAGATATTAAATCATAGTAAAGAGTTTGTCAGAAGCCTATTAGGATATTGTGCTGATTTAATAACGTTAAAATCCCAAAGTGTTAAAGTTCGATTCCCTTAACCTTCTGCTTACATTCCACAAATACTCAACATATACAAAGAGGTTCAAAAGGTTTTAGTTTATATGTGTATTAATAGACAGATTTTGAATAATAGTATTAACACGTAACATATCTTTAAGATGAAGAGACTGGGAAATTGTATTAAGAAGTGCTGTTTTAAGAACTGTTATCTTAGGCTTTCTCTACATTGGTGTTATTATTGACTTCAAGGGGAATGACACGGAAACTACACTGCATGAAAAGAACTCCCTAACACATACAATGGGAAAATATCATTCTTATATATAAAAAAAAAAAAAAAAACTCTCTCTTACCCTTACTATTTTTGGTCCAGGGAAGTAATGACTAGGCATTGGGTTGGAACGGGAATAGTTAGGTGCCATACACAAAAACACATAAAACGAGCTTACATGAACAACCACACATAAACTCTTCATAAACATTTTATGACATCAAGGACACTACCGAGATAAACGTAGGAACTAGAATCATGGAATGTTAAAGGCCTGCAATTGAAAAATAAAAGAAATCTATTCTTGCATCTTACATTTAAAACCAAAGCCAAAATAATTTTAATCCAGGAATCTCATCTTACAAAGGAACAATGGACAAACATAGAAAACAAAAAAAATGGATAAAACAAATCACAGCATCAGTGGGAAAAACAAATAGAGTAGGGGTTGCAATAATAATCAAACAAGGTTTTCAAGGCAATATAATTAAAACTGATACCGATAGTCCTGCCATTCCAAAACCAGTACTAGTGCTTAATATCTATGCTCCATGCAATAACCAACAGCACTTCATCATGTCACTATATGCTTTATTAACAAAATTTAAAGATAACTTTATAATTATTGGTGGTGACTGGAATTCACATCAAAATCCAGATAGAGATAGATTTAACCCAAATAAAATATATAATAAACAGGCCACACTAGCAATTAGGGAACTTAAACAAGATTTCAAACTATTTGATCCCTTTAAATACAGCGGGAGAGGCAATGAAACAGAAAACTTCACCTTCTATTCAGAATGTCACAAAATGTGGTCGAGGATTGACTTCTTTCTAATCTCTGAGACATTCCTTAACATGAAAGTTACCACCCACACACATACCAGATTCTTCTCCAACCACTCAGAAATTACACTACTTATCAAATGGGATAATCAACAACAACAACCCAGTAGAGGCTACAACTGGACGTTGAATTCCAATCTCTTAACAAAACAAGATGCGATAGAAGGCATTACTAACCTAGTCAACTCACAACTACCAACAGACATTGAATGGGCTTCGACAAAAGCTCAAATTAGAGGTTTTTGATTAACAAAGCAAAGCACTGTAAAAAACTATTCTTTCAAAAAGAATCTGTTTTAAAAGATAAAATAAATCAACAAGAATTGGAACTAATGTCAAGTCCTAACAAAAACACCAAAGACTTCCTAAGAAAAACACAAAAAGAACTATACCTAAAAGAAACAAGAAACATATCATTCAATGAAATGAGAAACTTGGCTAAATACGTGGAGGCTATTCAAATGCCATCCAGGGCCTTAGCGAGACTAATTACTCTACACAAATCCACACCCATTATAACAGAAATTTATCACCAGAACAAATCATATATGAATAACCAGGCAATAACAAACCTCTTTCAACAACTTTACACTCAGATTTATGGAGAACAAACCTTATCATCTTCAGAGATGGACAGAAAAGCTTTCCTTCAAAATATAGTATTCCTTAAACTAGACGCTAACCAACAAAAGATCCTAATGAACCCAATCTCACTAAGTGAAATCATTGACACAATTAAAAAAACTAAAAACAAACAAAGGTCCAGGTCCGGATGGCCTTGCACCAGAATTTTACAAGTGCTTCACTCCACTAGTTGCTAAACTACTACAACAGGTACTAAACTGTACTTATTTTGAAAGAACAATCAGATTGTAAAGACACTAGCAGCTACAGACCAATTTCATTACTAAATATAGATGCTAAGATTCTCACTTCAATACTAGCAAATAGACTGACGAACATTATAACTAACATCATATCACCAGAATAATCAGGATTTACTCCATTTAGACAAACTTGTGACAGCACCTTAACTCTTGAAGCCATAATAACCTTTGCAAGTATTAAAAAAATTCCATTTACGCATTGGTGGTTGACGCCCATAAAGCTTTTGATAGAGTGAATATCACTTTCTTACTTCAACTCTTACCCTACTTTCAGTTCCCTAACAAACTTATTCAAATAACTAAAATACTGTATGAAAACCCTTACAGTAACCTATATATAAATAGAGCCTTATCAAACAGAATCAAGATTAAAAATGGGACAAGACAAGGCTGCCCTCTATCCCCCTTCTTATTCAATCTCTACCTTGAACCGCTCTTCCTGTACATTAAACAGAAAATATATTATAACCCGCCATCTATCTTTAACTCCAAAATCTTTTACACAGCTTTTGCCGATGATTTAAACATTTACTTCACCACCCCTGGCTCTGACATACTCAAATTACTAAAAGGAATTGAATATTTCTCAAATATATCTAATTATAAACTTAACTTAAACAAAACCAATATTTTCCCTTTAAGTCCTCCCAGCTGTTATCGCTATTCCCATTTTTAGACACAATTAAGATAAAAGACTCAACCAAATATCTTGGAATTATGTTTTTTCAAAACAAGAGACTTTTACCAAAATGATATACTGAATAAATGGAATATGATAATGCAAGACTGTAACAGATGGAATAATCTCAAAATACCATTCCTATCCAAGGTCTTGATAATCAAAATTAATATTCTTCCCAGAGTAATTTATGCATTTATGACCATACAAGTAGTAATATATAATAAATTCTTCAAACAAATGCATAAATTTTTGGCCAAGTTCATCTGGGAGCCTAAAAAAACAAAAATCTCATACCAAAAACTCTCAATACTGGAAATAAAAGGGGGTCTAAATTTACCAGATTTTAAGTTATACTATATCATTATCAATAGTAGCAGAATACTAAAGATAGCAGAATATTCTTCTTCACCCAAAACATGGACTCTAATTTGGCTGAAGATATATCATAACTATATCAAATCTCTAGAAGTTAATCCTAGAACTCTTTCTTTTCTAACCAAAAAAAATATAACAGCTTATAAGATCATTGACCCTCTAAAACACTTCATCACCATACTTAAAAAGTTGTACATTTCCCTTGATCTTGGGTCAACAATGGACACCTTTCACCCAATCCATAATAACCCAAACTTAAAAATTAATAACTTAATGATAAACCTCAACAACTACCCTTTATTAAAAGACTTAAGAATTTGAGATCTCTAACCTTATCAGAACTACACAATCCCAGAACTGAGATCTCAACTTAACTTACCAAAATCATACACAGTTATCTTGAGACAAATTAGAGAAGTATGTTCCAAACACCTTCAAAACACTAAATTAAACAAGGTAGATATAAACAATTGTGAAACCTTATGGAATACAATGCTATCCAGAGAGAAAACGATATCCAACACATACCAATTAATATCTGAGATTAAATTCCAAGACATACTCATCTCTATTCATTAAAAAATAACATCAATAACAGAACAACAACTAAACCAGGCTTTGACCTTAACACTTAAAGCATTACCACTGAAAAAGGTAACATACACACAACTCATGATCAACAACAATGCTTATCTTACCCCCTCAGTACTACACAAATTTAACTCTTCCAATTCACCACATTTTTCATACTGTAAATCACAGAAAGCAGATCTAATCCATATGTTTTGGAGCTGCAAATGCGTATTTAAACTATGGAACTCATTAAAAATCCAATTACAAAAACAAGGCTATGGAAACGCAACACTTACATGGGAATTCACACTCCTTCACATTCCACCCCCAGAAGAATCCATTAGTCAAGCAATCATACATATCACATTATTCCTATTAATGAAACTATACATAGCATCCAAATGGGGGGACAGACTGAACATCAACTGGCCTGAATTCAAAAAGGTGGCAATCAAACACCTGCTAGCTCATAAATGAGAATTGATGTGAAAAATAATAACAGTAATAATAGTAATATCAGTCTCGGACAGAAATGCAATATAAGGGAACTTGAACAGGAGAGATTTTTTTAAATATTTGGGAATTGATGAAGGATCAACAATAACACATTAACAAATGTGAACAAAACACAGTAAGGAATATTTTAGACAACTAAAATTAATACCGAAACAGCCCTGACATCTAGGAACAGTCCAGTGTATAAACCAACTTGCTTTTCCTGTTCTAACTTACAGTTTTGCAGTGATTGACTGGGTCCCAAAGGAAATGGATCAGTTGGACAGGAAAACAAGAAAAATGCTTCATGTTTATCAAATCATATATAAAATTATACCAAGATCTCCTCAAAACTGATTATGTGAATAGATATTCAATCGTAGGACTGCATACAATTCTGCTGACCTCATCAGATCCAAACATAGTCCAAGTTTTGAAACATGTAGAGGACAAGTCTAAATTGACTTCCATGCTTAGTTTAGCAGATGCATATCAGTGTCAAGTGGGAATGGAAACCAAACCAGAAGTAGACAAAAATCAGGCAGCAACTGAATTTGCCAAAAATGAAAAGAAAGAATATAAGGAGAAGGCTCAGATATAAAGGTAAGACATGTAGAAAAGGCATAAATATAATTGTTAGTACAGAAAACCCCTGGAACAATTTCATGTTGAACAGGCTCTTACACAGGAATGGCTAAGAAGAGGTGAATTTAAATCAAAAGAAGAAAGTTTAATTTTGTCAGCCCAGGATAGTGGAGTACATACATGGAGCATGTGGGAGATACAGGCAAATACAGGTTCTGTAAAACAGAATGGCAGACAATCACACATCTTTTGCTGGGTGTGATACACTAATGGCAAAGGGCCTGTATATTGAAAGGTATAATAATATGGCAAGACTGTTGCAGTGGGGATTGCGCAAGCATTACAATACTGAAGTAGTTGAGAAGCATAGGACACATGAGCCAAAAAGCATTATAGAGAAAGATGAAGTTTATAAAACATGGGATCACCCATTACCAACAGTTCAAAAAATAGATGCGAGAAAACCAGATATAGTAGTCCACGAAAAGAAGACAAAAGTACTGTTGACCACTGAAAATTGCTACACCCAGTGATTACAGTGTCTTACATACAGAGAGACACAAAGTTACCAAGATTTGCAAGAAGAAATGAGGACAATGTGGAAGAAGGATACTCAGACAGTTCTAATAGTAGTGGGAGTCTCATAAAAAAGAATTTGCAGTCTTATTTAGATATGCCACACATACTTGTAACTCCATACGAACTGCAGAAGGACTCAGTTCAGGGTACATTGCAGTGCCATGAAGAACACTTTTGGCTATCATCAAAGATCAAAGCAATATGAATTTCACAAACTTTAATCACACTTTGACTTAGGAACGGGGCCCATTCCTGTCATGGTATTAGAAACCCAAAAGACTTGGAGAAATTAATTAAAGCAAACTGTCACATCTCCAGACCGGATACTTTCCAGGCTTTAGTTTCATCTTGATATAATTTCTATGAAAATCAGAAAGGGGTCGGATGCAGCAGTGTTGTAAACCCATATGTGCTACCTAGACAATAAACTGGTGACAGATGACAAGGACGATCATCTGCAATGTAAAATGAGTTCTAGGCAAGCAAACATAAAAACTCTGAGTTATGTGAGCCAAACATGAATTCTTTCCAGACACATTCTCACACCGGGAGCACATTAGTGTTCAAAACAGACTAGCTAAACGGATGTTGTAGCAAAGGCACTTAGGCATGAAAGCATTATGCAGCTATGATCCTTTCTTGGACTGGTAAACCGATGTCATCGATTTTTGATAATCTTTCTACTGTGCTACCCCTATTTAATTTAGTTACTGAGTTGTTTGTTTTTCATTTGTTACCTGGGTAGAATGTTAATCCTGACAGACGATTTTCATGTTCAGCCTAGGAGGAATTAAACAAAATAAAAATAGCAGTGTGGACAAAAATTTAGCCCAAGGATTGCAATGATGAACCAAGAATTACAGGTAAAGGTAAATATATGTGTTCAAACCGTATAATCCACCTGTTTTCTTTCCTTTTTAATAAATCCACCTGATGAAAATTAAAAGAGAAAGACCTGGAACAACAAAATCAATTCCAATAAAGCTAAACAATACTCTAGCATGAGAAAGGGTACGTTTGTGTAGCGCACTTTGGTTACATTTACACGTAATATCCCCCATGTGTAGGACAAGGTGCTTTTAAGCATTCTTTTTATTTGCCTAACATAGAATGAGCTGCAGAGTCACTGTAATAGATATATTGTCCACATTGTACTACATTTCACAGGAGTTCTAATCTCAAAGGTTCTCCTCAATGTCATTATCATAGAATAAGTGGTGTTCAAAATGAATTTACAATAGATACACTCAACATTTCATACTCTTAGCCAATATACAGACATGCATTTCAAAAAACCTGGAGGTACTTTTTCAGCTGAAATGCCCTGATAGCTGTGCAATGTTTCTATCACATCTACACTAACCCTGCATCCCTTATCATGTATTGGTGCTAAAGTATCATTAATTAAAAGGATAGGCACATTATGACAAATAACACTCTATAATTAACAGTGTAACAGTTAGCACACTTACCTTTGTTGCAGAAGCCTGTGGGTTCTATTTCTGCACCAGGTAGATCAATTGCTGGCAGTGCAATGCAGTATAAGGAGGTGCTGCACTCCTGAATGTGCCATCCTTCAGATGAGATGCTAAACCGAGACCCCATCTGCTTGAGTTATTGGTAGATCAGGTGGATGTAAAAGATCCCACTGTACCTATTGAAAAGACTAGGGCAAGTTCCCTGATACCCTGGCCAAAATTCCCGTAGTCGTATAAATGCAACCTCAGGTCTCACTCCTGAAAAGAGGCTACTAGCCTATTGTGACTAACTATTTTTGTATTTGTCTTTGGTGACTGCCATCCATACCTCTCAGATGTCTAGAATTTCACAGAATGTCCGGATTTTTTATCTCATATTTTTGGTTTGTTCCATATAACATTTGTGGTTTTATGGCAAAATGTTGAAGATAGACATTTGGACTTCAGACTTGAATAATGATAGACATTTTTTAGATGTCTTACCATTCAAAAATGCATGCTAATGCAAAACCTGTTATTTTCACAACTTTCTTAACTTATATCATCAATATTTAAAAACCCTGTCTCTGATTTTGGTCTTTTGTCCCCCATTATTTTTTGTTTTGTAATAATTCTTGGGTACTTACATATTATCGCATCCAGTAGCCAATGTATCCCTTTCAGTTCAAAAGGTGACATAGTATGCATTAATATGTAACTACCACAAAATTAACTCCAAGTACAGGAACTATAAAGCAGTTTCATGGAAGTTGCAAAAAAACAGAAAACCTTCTGATGTGCACGGTGCAAATAATGACTGCATGGAAGCAAATGTTCCATCCAAACGTCCTTTTGCCATCCCCAAACATGCAGTTGGTTAGCTGACTGAAAAGAAATTAAAGGTGGCCTCTGTGGGTAAGGGGGGTAAGCGGTTTACTGTTGATAATCCATTCTTGCGGGACTATCTAATTTTTAAAGAATGTAGCTAGTTGCAATTCAGTTGATGAAGAAAACAAACTATAAACAGATCCAACTCTCCAGATGTTTACTTAATTACTGTCTTTTGGCCACATTAGTCCCAGTAGGCCAGAGCCCTTTTTTCAGGGGAGACCTGACATGGTATTCATACTAAATAGGTGACATTTGTCTAGGTCTCAGAGAAATATATCTGGTATATTTTGGAAAGTGACATTTGACATCTACTGGAGTTAATATTTTCTGTACCACATTGGACCTCTCTTTAACATGTCATGCCAAAGACGGCTGGCACATAAGCCTGGACCTGATGGAAATAAAAAAAAAAGAATGAGGGCAATGTTATAACTATCACGCTCACCGTTTGTAAAGTTGCCGCCAAACAACACACATAGGGTAACAAGCGAAATGGTTATGAAGTCTTGTCTTTCCTAAAGTAAGGCAAGAGAAAAAAAGACACATTCGGCTTCTGGTTGCATGAAGACCATCTAAATATATCAAGAGTGAGTTGTTTGGAACATGGCTACGATAATACGTAAGTAACAATTCTTGCACTAAGAGGTTGAAACATGATGATTGGGATAGTTGGACTGGGCATTTAAAATGATCTATTTTTGTTCTGACAACTAAGTATATAAGACAGTCATATTTAAAATCTGTCCTGATTTTGGTTCTTTCCCACTTCCATTACTTTGCTTTGTCCATGAGGTTGAGAAATTACTTTTTTAATTAATTCATTTTTTTAATAATTTTAAAATAAATGCTCAGAACTTACAACTGCACGAGCTCTAAATAAACACAGATAGCTGACCAGTCTCTTGGCAGGGTGATTCCTAATCTTGGAACTCTTTGCGGTAGACAGTGTGCTTAGCCTCATCTGAAGTTTGCAGAGTAAAGGGGAGCACCTTAAGCAATATGCATATATATATATATATATATATATATATATATATATATATAAGACAGCATCAAGGGCAACCCCCATACCACAAACACACACACACACACACACACACACACACACACACACACACACACACACACACACACACACACATACACATACACAGTTCTGCTAGCAGCTGTAACTGTATGGGTGTCTGACTGACTCCATTCCAGCTACTTCCTTCCTTCTTTTACTTATAAAGCTGCCAATCCAGCCACCTTCCTGAACTGCCTTGAGGTGTTCACTATTATCACCTCTCCCCTTCTTATTTATTCAGCTGACCATGTTTCATCTACTAAGAGTGAATTAACTGCAGGATGCCAGACAGAAACTGCATTACCTGGTGTATTGGTAAAAACTATTTTTTATAGCAGTTGCACCTTTCAGAAGTTAAAGGAATGGTTTACTGACAGCTCCTCTGTGTGAGTTCTAGTTTGTGCTTGGCAATTTAATGAAGGGCGAACTGCTGACCATTTTTTTCTATTTTTTTCAAGAGGCAGACCGTTGTGCAGGAATTAAAATGAGGGGACCAGTCCTCCCCACCCTATGGTTCCGACACCTGTGTATCCAGCCCCATAGAAGAAGGGTTCTTGGACTTGGACAGCACCATGAGGAGCTGTTTTGGGGAGATTTGACTGGGGGTGTTGATGCAGCTATATAATCTGAGAAAACAGGAGGGGAGAGGGTGGTGAAGTTTGAACTAAATCTGTCTGCTAATAGACGGGCTATGTCCTTTGGGTATGAGTATATGATATCTTTTACTTTTAGTTCTGTGCAGTGAAGAGCACTGTTTCAGAGATTTCTAACATGGTTAAAGAAGGCTTTGCAGTTATCATTTGCCTGGATGGCTGTTTTTAGTGCATATCTGGCTTTGGTTAATTTGATCAAGGTCCTGGGCATCTTTTTATGTTTAGCAAGAGTGTTATTGGCATCTTGAGAGTTGAATTTAGTTTTAAGCACAATGAGTTTTTTTTCTTTATTACAGAGACTGATTATAGTAAGGTTTCACATTGCAGAGGTTTTTTTCTGGCATTGTATTTACTTTGGAGAGGGACAGATGCATTATGTGGCTATGTATGTGTGCACTGAGTTTGTTGGTAAAGGATTTCCACAAAAGCAGAAGGGTCGTCAAGATGGAGGGGGCTTTTAAATTTAGCCAAGTCATCAGTCTGTTTTAGTAGACTAGACTTGGCATAATCTCAGAATACCAATGTATTCAAAGATGCTTCTGGTTTCAGTCTTAATGTAAATATGATTAATTTGTGGTCTGATTTGATCGGGGAGGAAGTTACATATTGGTAAAGACCAAGTCCAGGATTTTATCTCCCCTGCATGGGGTGCAGACTAACTCACCCAGATACATTGTACTCTTGACGTACAGAAATGTCTGGGCATACATGTTTGAGGATGTATAAGTCTATACATGACTATAGGCGCAGCTTTGTGTCAATGCACACTCACCTGAAGTAGGTAGCTGCACTGGTACATACTCTGTACTAGAGGATGTGGCTCTGTAGAACCCACAACAATACCTATACCACTGGTAAATACTACAGCCCATAATATTGAACAGTTTAGCAGGATTTTGTGTAGTTTAAAAAAACAGCCAATAAATAACTTGCCATTGTCACTTCCACCCCATGGAACAGGACATACTATTTGCTTTGGTTTCTTTTTTAGACAACTCCCTCATCCTTTTCTTTCTTTACTACAGTACCTTGCAACTAACTCTCTAAATACTTAATCACACATGCAAATCTCTGCTTACTCTTCCTGGAATTGTTTATTGCTCTCTGTAATTCTCCCTTTCCTTCTCTCAGGTTCTATTTTACATTGTTCAACTCATATGGAAACCTTCTTATCTTTTGTCATAGCCAAGGCTTACTTATTGTTTTTCTGAACACTGTTACTTTGCTGATTCAGTGGTTGGGCCCTGTTCTGTTCACTCTCACTACACTCTGGCTCAGTCTGTTCCCCTACCCAATTCCCATCCACCCCTCCTACTCTACATTTAAATATCCCAACTCCACCCCTACTCTTCCTCCAACCTATCTTTACATCAGAACATAACCAAGTCACAGTTGCTGTATAATTAGCATCTCTGACTCATTTACTTAAAGTGCTGTACCCATCTTATCCTTTTAGAAGTTATACTGTTGTAACTAGAATTACTCTTACCAAGTAACATTTTACAATAGAAGCTATCTTCAGCAAAATCTAACTTGCATATTATAAAAATGGCTCTGACTCAAACCCTATTAGTGTACCTCCTCAAAATACTAGCACTATTTACCAACTACCATACCTCCCAAATAAATGTAATTAATATTCCTACAAACCCATACTCGCTGCACGAAAAATTGCCAAGTCTATCAATCACCACAACACCCACACTGTACCAGCAAACATTCTTAGTTTTTTTTCAGTTGAAGGTATCTTAAATCTAAATATGTTACCATACAAAATCCAATAAAACTAAAGCACAAATGCATTTGGCTGCATACTTTCCTTCAAAACATTTCCACCCAAAAGAATCAGTGGAGACATTCACTTAAACTCTGGTCCCACACAACAGCAAAACCCTCACACTAACAGCACAGTATTAAATGAGCCATTCTCTTTTCTTCTCCCGTTCCCCCCAAATTACATCTTTTTCTTCCTAAATATCAATCTTAAAAGCATATGCATTAAAATCCAGGACATACATACTTGTATTACTACATATTTTCCGAGACGTAATCATATCTACAGAAACAAGGGTGAAAAAAGGCATACATGGCAATGAAATTATCCCACCTGGTTTCAGTATAATTAAGCTTGACAGGAAAATAAGTGGGCAGGTGGCATAACCATCATCTACAAGAATTCCCTAAATATAACTGCATATGTGCAGGAGATACCACAGTTTTATAATGCGGAACTCCTTGTATCACATCTCAAAATCAATAATAGGAAAGTGTTTTGTTTAGCAGCTTTATATATATATATATATATATATATATATATATATATATATATATATATATATATATATTATATATAGCCCACTTGGTAAAAAGATTACCATTGTGGAAAATATCCTAAACTGGATATCCCACCATATACAGCATGAAACAATAATACTAGGAAACCTAAATATAGACTGGCAAATTATTAATAACAACACCTCATCTGATTGCATAAACCTGTAGGGCTTTACACAGTTCATTACATAAGTCACTAGAGTCCACAAAAGTACTGGTAGACAATCAACCTTAGACTGGATTCTTACTGAAAAGACCCAACAAAATTAGGACAGCTGGTAGCCTTCCAGACAAGATAAGTGACCATCAACCTGCTTACGCTCTCTGAAGTTACAATATCCAAGATAAACATATAATTTACAACTAAGTGTGTAACTCAAAAAACTTTGACAAACACACTTTCATCAAATCCTTACGAGAGTACATCTGGAAAATACTAAAATATATGCACAGAAATTAGAACAACTAGGTTTTGATTTTCTCTTGAAATGATGGATAGCTGCATGGCTTACAAATAGGACATGGCAAGTATCATGCAGCAGTTGGACAGATGAAAATTTTGGTAAAAGTCAGGGAGTCCCACATGGCTCTGTCCTAGTCCCTTACTTGTTTAGATTGTATCATTCAGACCTATCTTTTTCATCTGAGGTGCTCAAAAGTGTATATGCCGATGACCTGAAATTGGGTAATCTGATTACATCTACTACAGATAGGCCAAGTCTGCAAAAGAACTTGACTAAATTGACCATATGGGCACAGGAGAATAATATGATGATAAATACATAAAAAAAATAAACACATTGAAAGGTGAATATTTAATACTGCACACAGTGATTGAAACTGTAGATTCATTTAAGGACTTGAGTATATGGGTAGATTCAGCTATGAGTGTTTGTAATCATATCAACCAATTCATTAATGATAGTTACAGCACTATATGTTGTATAAAAAGATGTATAAAATGTAGGAAATCAGAAATTATGAAGTCTTTGTTTGTTAATTACATTAGACTCAAACTTGAATATGGAATAACATGAGTAAACTGGAAGGAGTACAGCAGAACTATATCAAGAGTATCTATGGATGTGTAAAGATAAGTTATTGTGAAAGACTAAAATATTTGAACTTGCACGGGAGATCTTATTCAGGTATGTAGGGCATTTAGAGACAACTATCTCTGGGAATGTTTGAGGTTATCAAAAAGTAGTAGAGAATCATCAGACAATATTTAGAAGACTCTATAAGAATAAGAAGTGCACTAATTGTTTCTCTGAGAGAACAACTGATCCATGAAACAGACTAACAAGCTACATTAAAGCAGGCATTACTTTAGATATTTTAAGAATATCCTGAACACTTATAGGAACAACTGTTTTGGTATATTGGCAGGCTAGAAGAGCATTAAGGTCCATGCTTGAAATATTTGTATGTATGCCCTTAGACTCAGCTGTCTCACACTTCAATGAAGTATTCCTAACAATTCTCAATAACTTTGCCCCAGTATATATGAAAAAGGTCAAATCCAATCCTGCATCATAGCTAACAAAGGAGACTCAGAAACTAATGCTACAGTGCAGCAAAGCCTGGAAAGAGTGGCTCAAAAACAGAACACAAAATACATGTCAACCTTTTAGGCAACTTAGGAACAGGACAAAATACCAAATAAAACATGGCAAGCGAACATAACGCCCTCCAAAATAAACATCAAAGCAACCCAAACTCCTCTGGACAGCTATAAAAAACGTTTACATCCAGGCCAAATTACCCCCCACACACACACACACCTACATTCAACACTAATACTGATTCAATTCCCCACACAGTATAACAACTATTTTATACAGACTATATTGTCCCTCACAAAGTTCAGTGCTTCAATACCCTCTCAGTACCAGCAGCCTCTGATAAATATACTCAGCTATTTGTGTTTAGTCCAGTACCTACCTCCACTATTAAAAAACTCCTACATAAGCTAAAACCAACTACCCTAGCTGCCGACCAACTCCCCTCAGACTACTTAAAATGGCTGCAGATGCAATTACTTTTCCAGTCTCTGTACTGATAAATAGATCTATATCTGAAAAATATGTTCCTTCCATATGGAAGAAACCCATTATTATACCTTTACACAAAGGTGGAACATTTACAGAGTTTAATAACTATAGGCCCTTTGCAATCCTTTTCCCCTATCAAAAATACTTGAAAAAAATGTATTAAAGCACAGCATTTATATCACTTAAATGCAAATAATCTGCTCTCAGAAACACAGCATGGTGTCAGACCCACCACAACACAGCCACCACCCTCCTTCACTTCACCAACACTATAAACCAGCATAGGAACAATGGTAACCTGGTGTAAGCTGTGCACCTAGACTTATCTAAAGCTTTTAATACTGAATCAAACCAACATTTACTTGCTGAACTCTCTTCTATAGTCTCTGTCTCTATCTTTCCTTAAATGTTTCCTTAGTTATATATCTGGAAAGTAACAAGCAGTCAAATGGCAACAGGACCTCTCTTCCAGTTACCATAGGTGTCCCTCAGAGGTCTATACTAGGACCCCTTCTTTCTAATATTTCTGTAAATAAGCTTCACACTGTCATACACCAAGCAAATATATTACAATAGCCAGTCGACTTGACTATAATATGTATAGCCCCCACAATATCCAGACTACAAGAAATCACCCAAAATTCTTTCTCTTCAATCAAAACCTGGCTGAAAAATTAAAACCTCCTCTTTAGTCCCAGTAAAACAAAACTGATGCTCTTTACCCCAAAACATTATCTCCAACTAAAACAATCTTTCTTGGTTACATCAGCAAAGAATGCTAAAATTGAGTTGTACCACAGACTAAATTACTGGGCATTGCAATAGATGACAATCTTAAATTTGATCAATATATTCTTCAAACAACTAAAAGACCCACAGGGTAAAACAGTACCTTATAGACCCAGCAAGAACAATGCTACCTTCTTATATGCCTCACCAACCCTTACAAACCTAAGATCTAATTTGCTACCAACACTGTACACCAGGCTCACTATTTTCAAGCCTTAAAACAGCTAAACTTGCTAGTACTTAACACATACATAACATTCTCTCAGCTAGTTATGACATACAAACTGCTACATTGTACTGAACAGTGCCCTACATTAAAAAACATATTGCCCTACACCCCCACAAGGGACCTCTGTTCTGTTGATAAATTTCTACTACACATTACTAAAGTAAATAATTCATTAGGGGACTCAGTATATTCCTGTTGCATCCACAAGCTCAGGAACACCATCCCTGCACAAGTAAAAATGATTAACAAACTTCCAAGGTATAAAATCCAGCTCAAACAATACCTTACTCAATCTTGGTCAGCCTCATCTTCATCACCAGGTTGAAACCTCCAATAAAAACCCAGACTTCTTATTTTTTTAAACCAGAAACATCCTCATCCACTTATCATGTATGACATAGGCAATCTTTCATTTATATAAATGAAAATAAATCACACCAACATAATCTCAGTTGCAAACATTATACCCAAAATGAACACAAAGCCAAAAACTTACAACGAACGAACACCACCGTGCTTGGAACCTGATTAACCTTTATTGAACAAAAAGTGTATTAAAATACTGAGCACTTTTGTCTACTGTGCGAGACTTCATCAGACTGTGTACACCTCAGATGTTTGCTTGTAATCAGATGAATGAACAGTTATACAAATGCTGACATAGAAATGTATTTCATCTTGTTGCTGTGAGACCCAACTAGTATAAACCACTGCACTCACCCATGCACTCTCAACCTCTCAGCTGAAGAATGAGACAAAGACCCAAAATCATGAACCAATTTTAAATATTGCTCTTCAATACTGAGAAAGTTGTTAATATCACAGGTTTTGTAATATAAAGCATTTTCTGAAGAATATGATGCCTGAAACTGACATATTTGACATTATTTAGTGGCTGCAATCCACAACACTTTGTCAGAAAACTACAAATCTTATGAGAAATAGGCCACAAATATGAGGCAAAATCAGGGACACTTGAGACCTATGCCCTCTGCATGCATGTACAGATACATGTACACACACACACACACACACACACACACACACACACACACACACACACACACACACACACACACACACACACACACACACACACACACACACATCTGACCAGTTATGCAAACTTGTATGACTGTATACCTCAGATATCTGGTTGACATCATGTGGGTGAATAAATACATAAAATAATGGGCCATAAATGTATCTGAGATCACTGGTGTCAGAAGCATATATTGCAAACCATTGCAACTCCCCTCTGTCCTCTCAACTTTTTAAGTCAAGAATCAGCGACAAAGTCCCAAAATCAATACAGATATTAAATATTTCTCTGATATACTTGGTTGTTAGAATGAGTTTTGTATTAGCAAGCATTTTCTAAAGGATACAAAGTATAAAACATACATGCTTGTCATTATTCAGTGACTGCAGTCTACAACAATTTACCAGAAAACCACATATTTTACAAGAAGCAGTGTAAACTATTACTCAATTTCTTTGCTGAAGAATTCTGGACAAAGCCAAATATAATTTATAGAGAAAGGCCTAAAAGCACTTTAAATATTATTTTATCTATTTATTAACCTGATAAACCCACTAGGCAAATTATCCCTTTTTTTGGGGGGGGGGCAACTTGGGTGCACTTTCTGGTTAATTGACTTACTGAAATTTACCCAGTAGGTAATTCTCATTAATTTACCAGAAAAATAAAAAAAAAATTTCTTGAAGGATGGCAAAACTATGAGGCAAAATCAGAGATGTATTATAATATCAGGGACAGCTGATAGGCAGAGCTTTGCCAGGACTGTTTTATTATTAAGTATGATGCAGTTCAAATGTATGGCTTCCATGATTTTTTAAGTATTTGAATTACTGATGTATAGACATGCCGTTGCAAAATCACTGATGTAATATTCTTGTTAAAATTGCATTTCTGACATTTCTTGTTAGAGAATTTGAGTCACTGATGCAACTTCAACTGTAAGATCTTCGAATTCAGTGAGCTTGTTTTCCCACAGCTTAGTCATTAGCACTAAGAGACAAAGACTGTCCCATTTATTATTAAACTTCTCCCATGTATCAAGTAGGCCTTGTTCCCCTAATGAAAGACTGAAATGAGGAGGAGAGGAACTTTTGCCATCTTCAGATATCTTAGATTCCACTTAACCAGCAATTCTTTGTATCACATCTCTTCTATTGCATTATGCCCAGGACCTCAAAGAAACATATGTGATCAACAATGCCATATCCTTTCTGACCTCAGAATCTGAAATTTTGATAGCCTGATAAGAATTGCAATAATTTTGATATATGTGGATGTATTTGTCATCATTGGAAATAAATTCATTTTTTTACAACTTGCAGCATGCTGCTATCAGTCTTTTCAGCTATGTTTTTTTCAGATCTCACCAGTACTGTGCACTCATGATGCACTCTTGTCTCCCCTTGTTAAAAATCTCCAGTACCTTCACTTCAGTATAATAATGTCCTAGACAAATTACTTTGCAGGCAAAATGCAGTAACATTTTTTCTAGGTGCAGATTAAATCAGCCTCCTCAATTGAAAGCTTTTTTTCTGGAAATTAAGAAGATCAAGGAATTAAACTGGTGAAGACAATTTTGGAACAGCTAACCCACTCGTCTCTAATACCTTAAAGGACAATGACACTAAGTAACTACAAAAAAATGATCATGTATTGATCTGCAATGCCTTTACATATTTTTAAAAATGTATCTTACCCAGAAATGGCACAACGGAGTCAAACATATTTAAGTGGCAACCCTGCTGCATATCTATACTTACTCCAAGATCATTGGACCTTAAATTAGCAGTATACTAAGTCAACCACAGACTTTGTGTATATTCTCCAGATGGACAGTTTCAATCTTACATAGGTTCATAGGTAGGTACTAGGCTATTGGCCCTAGGGTCTATATAAGCCTAGTCAAAAAATTACCCTGGCTTTTGCCACCCAAGAAAATTATTTTCCTGTGCCCCTGTCAAGCAGAGTCACAGAAGTCATCCCTGGGGTGAATTTCCTATTTCCCATCCAATCATCAAAATTTTTCTTGAAGAGTGCTAATGAGGATCTTTGTTTGATATAGATAGGTAGTTTGTTCCAGAGTATGGGAAGTCTCTGGGACAGGAATGTATCCCTTCAGCATGTTCTGTTTATTGTGGTGACAAGGTTTAGGTCCCTAGACCGTGTAGCTCACAGACATTGGGATTTCTTTAAATGGAGCATGTCCAACAGCTCTGGGTTTGACATAGCTTTGTATGTTAGACAGAGATTGCCTCTGAGTAGGCAATATGCAACGGAGTAAA
>NC_056734.1:419245208-419355874 GCF_019279795.1 Protopterus annectens
ATGCATGCTGTGTGGAGGTATTTAGGTCATTTGTGAAGATTGGGAATAGTAGTGGTCCTAAGGTAGAACCCTGTGGAGCTCCTATAGTTATGGGCAGCTGAGGAGAGAGATAATTTTCCAATTTCACAATTTGGTACCTGTCAGTTAAGTAGCTTTGGAACCAGGTAAGAGTGGAATTTGGTGGGTGATATTGGTTTCATTTGTTTAGCAGGATTTGGTTTGAGACTGTGTCAAATGCTTTGGACATATCCAAAAAAAGAGTTGACACCTGTGGGCCTTCGTTTTTGAGACAGTTTACTGTGTCTGTGAAGCAGAGGAGGGCTGCAGTGGTACTATGGGCAGGTCTGAAACCATGCTGAGTAGGTGACAGGATGTTGCTATCTAGGAGATATTTTAGCATCTGGGTATGGATGCATTTTTCTAGGATTTTGGCCAGGGGGGAGAGTAAAGCAATGGGTCTGTAGTTATTAAGTTCTGTGGAGGTACTGTCTTTATGTATGGGTGTAACATAGAATATTTTCCAGAGTTTAGGCACATAGTTTTCAACAATTGATCTGTTTATGAGATTGGAATTTGGGATAGCAATAGCATCTGCTGTGAGTTTCAAGAAATAGCTGGGGAGTAGGTCGGCTGCTGTTGGTGAGGTTTTTAGTTTGGAGAGCATGCTTTTGACTGAAGTGGTGGAAACTGTTTTGAGGGTAAAGCTTGTATTATTGTTATTTGTGTTGAGGGGGATAGTAAGGTAGGAACTGTCCTGTGATACTAAAGATAGAATTGAGTTCACAAGGTGGGAATTGAATTGTGTTTCGATGGGAACTTTAGTGTCAGGGATGGTTGGTTTGGGGGTAGCCTTTTGGGTGGGTTTCAGTAGCTGGTTTACATTTTTCCAAAATTTTTAGGGGTTGTGTTGGTATTTAGTTTGTAATGTCATGTAGTAGGATTTTTTGTCCAGCCTAATGCATTTTTTGCATGGTTGCGCACTTCTTGGTACTTAGTTAGGCTTTGTGTTTCCTTGGATTTTTGATAGTAAAGCCAGGCAGTGTCTCTGGACATGAGGATTTGTTTGGTTTCTTTACTGAGCCAGGGGTTTGTAGAGGTTCTAACCTTGATTTTGTGCAATGGAGTAACAGTGTCTAGGTGTTGTAGAAATGTTTTGTTAAAATATGCTACAGCCTGGTTAAGTGAGGGGAGGGTTTGGGGGGGGTCCAGTCACAGTTACAGTCAAGTAACGTATTGAGGACCTCAGGAGAGAATTATTTTGTGTTTCTAGTGGATTTATAGTTAGTGGTTTTGCACATGCTTGTTCTACTACGTATAAGGTATATTATGTTGTGGTCACTTAAGGTGTCTGGGAGACTGCCTGTGTGGGGGTACAATGTGGGGTTGTTAGTTAGGACCAATCAAGGATGGATTCCCTTTTAGATTTTTCATCACATCTAGTTGGAATTTGGACTAGCTGCTGATAGCCATGGAGATTTTTTAGATCACTTGGTGGTTCTGATATACGGGTGAACCAATCTAGGTTGAAATACCCCAGAATAAGGGTTTCTTGTGAGTATGTGGAAGAATACCAGGATAAGAAGTCTTCAAGGCTAGCAGGTATATTACCAGGTGGAATATAGATCACAATTGTGGTGATGACCTTTTTAGGGTGAAGTTGAAGTTGTGAGATATGTCCCAATTATTGGGGGAGGGGTAGGAGTTTGGTAATTGATGTACAGTTAAGTTGGACTTATACAGTAAGGCAGTTCCACCCCCTTTACGAAGTGGTCTGTCTTGTCTATTGATATTGTAGCCAGTAGGAAGAACTTCTGAGTTAGCTATGTTTTTATTTAGCCAGGTTTGTGTTAAAGCAACTATGTCTGGGGAGTAGTGTGCTATTGTGGCCTAGAGTTCAGGTATTTTATTTTTGATACTTCTAATATTAATATTTAGCTTTAAAAGATGGTTGGTTTTGCTGCTGTTGTTGATTTGCCCAGGGATGAAGATAGTGGGGGTGTTATGTTCTGACATTTGTGTTGGAGCAGTTTGTGTTGGACAGGATGGATTTGGGCCTGGATTGGGGTGGATAACCCCTCTTATGGTGAGCCTGGTGTTAAAATGGTGATACAGATGTTGGAGTTTGGTGATGAGTGTGAGAAGGTATTGTGTTTTTTGGAGTAGGAATGAGATCATATGTGTTTAGTTCTGAATTGATCTGTTATGTAGTTCTTGAACAATTGTGGGCAGATATTATTATAATGTGCGGTGTCTGTATATGAGAGTGCATAATATAGTGTGCTACTAAGTTTAGGGATATTGCTAGAGTGATAACTTGTGGAGTTATAAAGAATTATGAGAAGACAGCCTAGACTTAGTTGTGTGATAGTCATGGTTATAAAGTTTAGGTTGGTTCTAGGTGGAGTTCTGGATAGGAATTATAGGGATGCACTATATGTGGATGGGTAAGTAGTGTGGGGTGATGTAAATAATGCCTAGTGGGAATGAGAGTGGTTGGGAGTATTTTGTGGTGGAGCAAGTTGGTGTGGTGTAATGTGATCTGACTTGAGGAGCTGTGATTGGTGGAGGTGATGTGAGGTTGAGCTGTGGGTATGGCTGTGATTACTATAAATGTAGTGGTAGCGGGGTGGGAGGGAATTGGCGGCAGGGCAGGGGAGCGGAGACAGCCCGAGCATTAGCAAGGGCGAATGGAGTGGGGCAAAGCCCACCAAGACAAGAGTAATGGGCAGCAAAAAGTAAGTGTTACTTTACAAATCTGAACACTTTAAACAAATTCCTGAGGTCTAATGGCTTACCAGCAAGCAGAAGTCAATTGCTGAAGAGCACTTGTGTCGTGCTGGGTGACTAGTAATTTAAAGATGGCTCCATGCTCAGCAGGATTCTAATATAGACTTAGTATTGGGGGAGGGGGATATCACAAGGAGTGTAACGTGTAAACCAGGTGGAATGCAAAGAAACCAGCGAAACCAGAGAGGCAATCAGTGGAAATCTATCAGTGAAGGCCTCAGAGGGGGTAAGTAATAAAACTCTACTTGTAAAGTAAAGGAGAGAAGAGACAGCTAAGTTTATTAAGGTTGGGAGTGTGTCTTCACATTGACTTGCTTATTAGTAGCCAGTTTGTGCACAGATTAGAGTAGGGAGATACATTAGCAATGAAGGGGAACGTACAGAGATGCAAATAAACAGATGGGCCTCAAGTGATACAAAACTAAGGCAGAAAGTACTGAGATCTCTGCACTAGCTGGGGGAGGACACAGGCTACAACAGTCAGTTTTATTAGCATGCTGAGAACTACTAAGAAATACTGCTAATGTTACAGCTTCACTCTGAAGCTAGTAGAATGAGAAAGCACTGAGAGGGCTGCTTGATGGTTAATTTAATCACAGAGATCTGAATTAAGTGTATACTGTCTATTGGGCAGTTAGGATTACTGCACTAGCTGGGGGGAGGGGGAGAGGACACAAGGCTGCAACAATCAGTTTTATCAGCACACTGAGAACTGCTAAGCAACACTGCTAATGTTATAGCTTCACTCTCATAAAACATACAAGTAGAATGCCAGGGTGGACTCATGCTGCTCTTGAGGCTCAAAATGTATATCCTTGTTTAGTTTTGCAGTACTGATTCCTTCTTATACTGTATGGGTGGAGTTTTTCTATCACATCCCAAGATGCACTACTAGTCCCATTCTATACACCATGATCCTCCAGTTACCAGTAAGAACTACTTTTTTTCAGGCATTATGTAGTTTTTGAGGGAATAGTAATGTTTTATTAGTTAAGCAGTAAAATATTACACAGTTTATGACAAAAAACTGTTATTCACCAGAATTCCAGAGGTTAGTCAGCTAATTATCATACAGCTACTGCTATGGTGCTTGTTAAAAATCTGTTATCTCTATAACTACTCTTGGCTTAGTATGCTTATAGTTCTGTTCATGCTGTGAAGACAAAAATGCTGGTTTTTGAACTGAGAAAAGTAGTAAGGCATGAATGCACAGATGAAACAAAGAAACAAAAAAAGACACCTTCTCATTAAATAATAAGCCATCTGTCTTTAACATGTTATTATACATTTTAAGGAATAATTATTATCACTAAAATGTAGTATTATCCCCTGTTACCTGCGGAAAGGAACAATACAGCCTTGTGAAATTGCTTGAATGGATAACTCGCTGGTTATAAAATGATCCTTAGATGTTACTGCACTGGATGTTACTGTACTGCAGTACATCTGTGTAGAGACCTCATGTCCTCATGTTTTTTTTTTTACTAGCAGCTGGAGTTTTCTCTCACATCCCAAAGAAACAGACATGCATACTTTAAAACTGCTCAGATTTTTGCCTCATATTTTTGCTCTGTTCCTCACAAAATGTATGGTTTTCTCACAAAACATTGAAGATTGAACCCAGTAAATGATGATGCACATTTGAGTTTCAGACTTCAATGCAGGCTAGTGCAAAACCTATTATTCTAACAAGTTTCTGTGTTTATAAGAACAGTATTTAAAATGTTTGCCCTCCCCATTATTTTTAGTTTTATCCAGATTTCTTGAGCTTAGAAGCTGAGAGGTATGCTCGTTGGTATATATGTCTTGTGTAAGTGAGTGTGTGTGCGTCCTGTAACAGACTAGCTCTCTACCCATGATTATTTTTTCTGTCTTGTGCTCATTGACTGGTGGGATAGGTCCTGACTCCCTACAGCTTTGAAATGGACAAAGTGGATAATCAGGGAATTAATACTTTTTTTTAAATTTATTAATTGTGAAGTGGTCTTTCTTGGACCTTATTTAGCCCTGATGCAGTTCACAAGGACAAGATTAAAGGAATATATTCATGCAGGCAGTTTAGTGTACCCACGCAACCATCATGTTTTTGGGAGGTGAGAAGAAACTGGGCTGCCTGGGGAAAACCCACACAGGCATGGAGAAAACATGCCAGACCCCACAGAGACAGTGACCATACGTAAGGACTGAATCTTAGACCCTGGGACTGTCTGACAGTTTCCCACTTTGAATGCTTCATATGTAGTATAGTTTGCTTATGGGCAGCACTACATCTAATATTATAGAGAAATAGTACATTTGGTCTTCATAGGTAATTACTAGGTCAATGACCCAAGGAGGCCTTTTTAAGGCTAACCATGCTTCCCCAGCGTGAGAATCAAACCATGTACCTTACATCTATAAAGTAAACATCCTAAATATTATGCCAACCTCCAACCCTTCATTTTTATATTGCTTTTGTCAGTTTTACCTTCCCATGCATCATGTTTGTCTAGCCTTCAGTCGGGATTCTGTGCCTTTTGTCTAAAGTTCAAATTTACAGAATCTGAGTTGCAAAGAACAGCAAACAGAATAGTGCATTTATAATTTTCTTTTATATTTAATGCTTTTATTAAATCAGCATAGTGCCAGATACAACTGATGCTTATGTACTAACACATTAAAGAGAAAAATACATTCTGTATCACACTGGATTTTGACTTTCATTTTTAGGCTGTTTATCAACAGATAGCTTGGAGAAGCATGGACAGTAATTAACATCAAAGCATGTAACAAAAGCAAGAATGTCAAAGCATTCTCGGTGCAAGTCGTAAAGCACAAAGTTTAGCCAAGTGATACCAGCTATGTGAGAAACAGCTAAGAGCTCTTGTATCACAAGCCCTTGATGGGGTTCCTAGCCTGATAAATTGGTTACATCAGGTCAAAAATAAAAAAAAATTGAAAAATTTCCCATGGGAACCTTTTCTCTGTAAGATAAAGATGACGTCATGCTCAGATAATGTGGTTCATGTTGTTCTTCTCATTGTCCTTTTATAATTCTATTAATATGGTTTAATAAACATGATGCTGATTTAGTTGTCTTTTACACTAATAATAAGGGATTCTGTTTAAGTAAAAACAGTTCAAGAACCTATGACAAAACCTGCAGACTTCAATGATTTCTTTATACCATGGTTTTAATGCACTGACAGCTGAACTACATTACCCAGCAGTAACGCATTAACTGGGGAGGTGCCAGGTCGATTTGTTACTTTATAACAGCATAAAGATATACTCTGTCAAAACAGTTCAGGCACAGACAAGAATAGTTTCACTGTGCAGATGCCTAACTCCCCTATTTTTAGGGTGCATATTGTTTTTCTAGCAAGGTTGCAAACAAACATTCGTTCTAAGGAAATAATCAGGCTTCCTGATGAGAAAGTCATACATAGGAAAGTAATACAAGTAGATGGTACCTTTTGTGACAAGATTCTTGAACATAGTAGACATATTCAAAAGTGTGACAAAGTCACTGATTTATGGAGTAGAGGGCATGGACTCAGCTGTCGTTTCTATATGCCTGATTACACCACTGTATGTATGAAATTTCTGGCTACTCAATATAGAATTATATTGCAGTAATCTTCTTTATGTGACTCCTGACATAGTTTAAGAAATGACTTTAAAAATTGCACAGGTCATGCATTCTAATGGGGTACATTAATATGTAGTAAGCCTACTTAAAGGGAGAAGAACCTACATTTGACACTAAATCCATGTTCTAACAGAAAAAGTATGTTGTGGTGGTGGTATTTTATTTATTTGTTATGATCCTTGTTTGCACAACAAAGTTAATGTGGGAATTTCAAGCTGAGATACCTGAGAGGGTGTTTTCCTTATTTTTATCCAATAGGTTTGCTCCAAGAATGGTCTTCTCTTTTACTAATTCTGTGATACATATTTTAAAGTACCCCACCTACTGTAAAAAAGACCTACACTTACTATTGTGTGTGAGTGTTGGACTTCTTGTTTCATAGGTTTTCATGGTCTTTTGCCTGCACCTATTACTGCTTCAAATTCAATAAATTGTTTGTGAAGGTGCCTGCATAAAAATGCCCTAGGCTGTTTTTATTTATAAAATCTAAGTTGCTAATATAATAATTTAATGTTAGAGCCTCTTGCTGCAAACTCAGTTCATGATTCATAGATATCTGGTGGCATACCTCTCAGCATCTTAGTGCAAGAAATCTGGACAAAACCTGACAAAATGGAGGACAAAGGCTCAAAATTAGGGACAGATTTTAAATATTGCTCTTATTAACCTAGAAAATTGCTAGACTAACAGGGTTTGTGTTCACATACATTTTCTGAAGGGTTTGAAGTCTGAAACCCAATATGTCATTGTTTAGTGACAGCAATCCTCAGATCATCCCAGTGATTTGTCAGAAAATTACAAATTTTATGAGTAGACCAAAAATATGAGGCAAAAATCTGGGCATTCTGCAAAAATCTGAACAGTTGAGAGGTATGTAAGTTCAATGCACTGTGCAGACTGGCTCATGTGGTGGCAATGTACAGAGTGAGCAATTCTAAGGCACAGTGCAGTCACACAAGGTGCAAAATAACATGGTATGCAGAACATGCTAATGCTGCATAAAGACATGGAAATGAGGAACTCCATACAAATGAGACACATTAACTATATAACTGATGACATCCAAAATGGTGAGCTAATTCAGAAATGCATAAAATGAGTGTGTTTTGCAGAGGCACATATTCATAGGTTCATAGGTTCATAGGTTGGTACCAGGCTATCAGCCCTAGGGCCTAAATAAACCTAGCCATAACAATTCCCTGGCTATTTCTTCCAACAATATTTAACACTGAAATTAGAGGCTTACATTAGGGGGCTGATACTAGGATTAGAAGCAACAGTAGAAGCTCAGCAACTTGTGTTCTTAGCCACCACTGAAATCAGTGCCTGCAATGTTGTACATCATGGGTGTACATGCCAATGGAGGAGGTACAGACAGTTCCTAACATACCAGCAGCTCTCAAAGCAACATAATTTAGACCATTGTTTTGGACACAGAGAGTGTAAGGGGCCTTGTTTAACTGTGTCATCTATAAGTGAAATTGAGGGATTTGCATGGTATGTTTACTCCTTTGGATACTAAGGTATATGTAGCTTTATCTGTCTTAGTTACCAGGGCTATTTAGTGACCTACTGGGGAACATATTAGGTGTCAGCCTCATAAATCCTAAATCAGCATGTGGAGGAGTGTCTCTGGTTCAGCAGGGCTGCAGAGGAAAGAACCAGCACCATGTGGATATTTTGTGACAGAAACCATTCCTTAGGGTCCTAGAAGCCATAGATTGCCAACACACTGCCAGCAATACTCCACCTGCTCTACCGTCCCTGTGATACAGCAAAAGGAAGTGGTTCTACCCCCTGAACTGCTAAGTGGTCTATATTGCCCAGAACATTATTTATAAAGTATTTCTGGCCCACCTGGGCAACTCCTGAGGTTCATGGCTGTGTTTGGCACATATCCATTCCAGAGGTATAGCTTGGGTGGGGCAAAGGAGGCAGTCATCACAGAAGAAAAAAGTTAGTGGGGTGTAATCAGTAGATCCCGATGGTCTTCAGTAGTGCATGCAGAAATGCGTGCCAGCATTACATTTGCCTTCAGAACTGAAGTGCTACAATTCTCTGTGTCTACAGTGCATTACCAGGAGAAGAGCTTTTTTTTTTTTTGCTGCCCTACCTAAAGTTGGGGGGGGGGTCCAACCTACACCAGAAGTTCTAGCACTGCAGACATCCCACAAGGGTTATCTGATTAGTAGATGCAAAGAAGAAATTCAAAATGTCATGTACTATAAGGAACACAATCTATTGTAACACGTTTTATTAAAAAAATGATAGTACTTGAGATGTGTATGAATAATCATGGCCTCTCAAGCCTCACACTTAAGCTAGTAATTATTTGTATGTACCTCTTAAAGTCTAACTAGTTTCCTTGTAAAACATGTATTAGCTTTATGCTTTGCACTGTGCCTTAAGCGTAGTTCAGTTACTTCCTACTTAACCTCATACCTCTCAGCTGTACAGATTTTCCCAGAATGCCCAGATTTTTGCCTCATGTTTCTGTCTATTTTTCATAAAATTGTGGTTTTCTGGCAAATTAATGGCAAATCATTGAAGACTGAAGTTAGAAAATAATGACAGACATTTGAGTTTCAGACTTCATACCCTTCAGAAAATTAATTCTAATTTAAAACATTATTCTATCAACTTTTTAAGTTTGTAAGAGCAATATTTAAAAAGTGTCCCTATTTGTGGGCCTTTGTCACACTTTTATTAATGGCTTTGTCCAGATTTCTTGCTCTAAGAGGTTGAGAGGTATGCTTAGCTTATTGCTCTGCTAGTAGTGTTAGAGCTGCAATCCATCCTGGAATGTACAGAACTGACTTATGCTTAGAATAATATTTTTTTCTATCCCAATTAGCGGCATTAATCTGTATTAACTAGTTTAGAGATCACATGGCAGACTGGGGTGGGGCCAAGAGACACCTGACATGTTATCAGCAAATGTATATACATCTTTGAGATTGAGACTAGATTAGAAGATTTTCATCAGTGAAGAGAGAGAGAAAGAGAGAGAGTGACATTTATTGTTGCACACTTTAATGTTTCTGATGCTTCCAGGCTAGAGATAATGCATTTAAATGATAGGAATAGATGTATGGCACTAGTTCCAATGTAATTTTGTGTCTGAGTTCTAGGATTAGGTTTTGCACTTAATGGGCACTTTTTTAGTGCTATTTAAATTTATAAAGGGACACTGATTTTCCATTTCTTAGAGAAAATGGCAGTAAATCTGAATGTGTACTGTCTTGAGTATTGATAAAAATGGTATTTTTATTTAATTAGTCATTTTAGACCAGAGCATCAATCATTCATCATCACTTTTATTTCATTTCATATTTACTACTGTAGCTCCCACTATATTTCATTTTAGAAGTAATAGACTGTAGTTTTCAGGAATATGAAAGACAATTTCGAAAGTGAAAGAGGAGACTGGAACACTAGCTTAAGGAGGGAAGACTGAAACAGGGAGTTAAAGGGAAAAAGGGCCTTGCAGCATGACTGGATTTTCTTTCTAGTGCTTTGGGGACATGGAAGTGAAGTGAAGTGGCAAATTGTGTCTGTCTTTTGCTGAAATCCTGGATGATGATATTTTGTGGAATCAGGAGAGAAGTCTGAAACCAGTAATTCCACGCCTGCATATGATTCAGCAAGAAAGGAGTTTCTTTGGGCCTAGTACAGAGAAGCCATAGATGATTACCAGAGTTCTGGCAGGTGATTTTTCTACTTTTATCATCAGAGGAACCACCGTGCCTAGTCACTAGGATATTTTGGATGGAGTGGTGAGAGGCTTTGGCCATCATTTTATATTTTTATAAGATTGTAGATTTCCCCCCTAAATGCTTTGTGGATTACAAATAACTGGGATCCATATGAGCTACAACTTGGGCCCCATCATGCCGGTAGCAAGACTGTAAGTAGTCACTGGCCAGTGTACAGGGTAGAATAGAGTGTTTCATAGTTTTTTTTTAGAATTGATCAAAGGGGGTGAATGTGTTAGTACTGCTCAATGACATTGCATTTTCTCATATTTGTATTGTATTATAAATCTTCATTGTTCAATGGCATTGCATTGTGCTTGTGTTAGTACTGTTGCTCAATGACATTGTATTTTCTCATATTTGTATTGTATTATAAATCTTCATTGTTCAATGGCATTGCATTGTGCTTGTGTTAGTACTGTTGCTTTCAAGAATTTTGCTGCTCAATGACATTGTATTTTCTCATATCTGTATTGCTGTATTAAACTCTTTTATTGCCTAATGACATTGCATTTTTCTCCTGTGTTTGTATTGCTGCATTATAAAGCTTTACTGCTCAGTGATATTGCATTCTTTGTGCATGTTTGAATGTCAAGACCTTTTCTGTTGTGTTCTGGGGAAGAGGGGTGATGTATGGTTTTATTGCATGCATATCTCAGCTTGCCTTATTGCTACCTGGTGCACTTTCAGAATAATTTGTTTGTGGATGTACTATTGCTTTTTTTAAACTAGCTGTGTCATCTAGAAAAAAACCTGTCATTCTTGCCACCTTGGTGTGTTGGGCCTAATAGGGGTGTCACCAGAGTCAGGCAGGAAGTAACCCGTATATCTTCAGCTACAATTGTGGGTGCACTACACTACAACTACTACTAATAATAATACTGTCTGTTTGTTTATTTAGTTTGGTGTACTTAGAATCTGTTTCACTTTAGCATATAGATGCACTAAAAATTTAAATGTAGTCACAATGACTGGAAATTGCTTTTAAAAATCACAGTTATAATTCCTGGATTTCTTTTCATGAAAATGGATTTTCATTTTTTTGTGCTATCCCTGAACATACATCACAGTTTATGCTAAAACACTGGCTTGGTAAGGTAGTGGGTGTCTATTTGTGTATGCTTGTATGTGAGCCTGCTATTTATGTAGGTTCCTAGGTTCTTAGATGTGTACTAGGCTAACAAAACTGGACTCTCTTTAAGCCTAGACATGCATCTCAAATCTCTGACAAGTTTTTGTACCCTTGGTAAGTGTAAGTAGCGGCCTGGGTGCAGAAACATTTAGAAGCAGGGGCCTAATAGATGAACCATTTGCAGGCTGACTGTGTCCATTAAATACATAAATCCAAAAAATAAAACAAAAACAAACTATTAAAAACAACAAACAGAAGAAGCAAGGCACACCGAGTCACTGTATAAATGTGAGCGCTTTCGTTAAGTTTATTAACTCAACTTCATCAGACAATCAGCTCAATCAACATGTATTTTAAAACTGAAAAGCCTCAATAGGTGAATGAAGTCATTGGTTTTGTTAATCTCTGCATATATTTATTTTTATTTTTATATACACTTAGTTTTTATCAATAATTTAATGTATTTTTAATGATGTGATGGGAAAATTGTTTGGGTCATGTGACTAGGGAAGGGTATTTAAATGTTCATTATTGATTAAGTTGGTTGTCTGATGAAGATGAGTTATTAAACTTAACGAAAGCCCTCACATTTATACAGTGACTCGGTGTACCTTGCTTCTTCTGTTTGTTGTTTTTAATAGTCCATTAAAGACATAGGTGCCAAACCAGGGATGAATTTTCCTTTTCCCATTCAACTGACCAAGTTACATTTGTATTGGCTTCACTTGGATGGGGAGCCTGTTCCAGAGAAGGAGTAATCTCTGGGATACATACCTGTCTCTTCAGCAGGTCCTATCTATGTCACAGGCAAGGTTTATGCCTTTAGAGTAGGTAAGTCAAGTGCTGTTTGTTTTGCAAATATGCAGGAAGTCCATCAGAGTGGGGTCCAAGGATGCCTTATATGCCAGGAACAGATCTCCCCTCAATAGCCTGTAGAAGACAGAATACTGGGGTAGGACTCTGAAGTCTCCATAGGACATAGTATTTATGCCCTGTATTCTTTTATTGAGGAACCACTGTGGATGTGCCAGTTGTTGGATGTGCTTGTCTAGGTACATACCAAAGAGGGCATTGTGGTCAGTGAGAGGTCTGATGAATGCCAATGCAGAGAAACAATGACCTCCTTGGATCTAGGTGCTATACTTTTGTTTATAATTTGCATAACATAGAATGATTTCCTAATTACCATACAGACATGATGGTCAAAGGTTGTATTACTGTCTATGTGTGTCCCCAAGTCCCCAAGTCCCTGACTACTGGGACAGCTCTTGGGGGTGTTGTCAATATGATAGTTATCAGGGGTGTCAGACTTCCTGAATGATGTCTCTGACACAAGTTATCTGTCTGTATCGGACCTTCTTGGAGAACATTAGTGATGGTGGGGTAGTCTATGACTGCTTCTGATTTGCAACCATCTGCATATTTGGTCAACCAGAAACCCATGATGTTGGCTTTGACTTCAGAGAAGTAGATGCCAAAAAGGAGCGGTCCCAGCACCAATCCCTGAGGGATTCCACTGGTGACTGGTCACTTCATAGAGGTGGAGGACCCCCCCCCCCCCAATTCTATCTTCCTGAGTTCTGTATGTCAGCTAGCTGACTATCCTTCAAGTGGCATAAAGGTTTATATGCAACACTCGTGTTTGTCAACAATGCCCAAGTGGGGTATTGTGTCAAATGCCTTGACCAGATCAGGGTAGACAGTGTAAACCATTTTGCCTTTGTCCATTGCTTTGGTGACCTTCTCAAAGAAGTACCCTAGGTTGAATAGGTATGACCTCCCCCCGATGAAACCAAGCTAGGTTGTCCCAGTGTCTGGAGGTTTCCTATATCACTGTTGATCATTTCTATGATAATTCTTTGCATAGCTTGGCATGTAAGACTAGTGAGACTTATGGGTCTGTAGTTTCCAGGATCTGTAGATGGCCCTCAGTTGTGCACAGGGATGATGTTTGCTGTTTTCCATTAGTGAAGCAAGAAGCCTGTTTGAAGGCGATGATTAAATAGTGATTCCACAGAGCCCGATAGGTTATGTTTCACGCTAATTAGAAGGCAGCCTGGGATATTGTTGGGGCCCATTGATGCCGTGATCTTAGCCTTAGTGAGAGTATTGAGGACCTGTTCACTAGGGATAGTAAGACGAGTTACATTTGATAGCATTTCCTGGGGGGAGACTGGAAGGAAAGGGGTAAAGTTAGAGCTGACCTTGTCTGCCCGCAGTTTGCTATATCTTCTGGCTCAGTATATGTGGTTCCATTAACATAACAATAAGCTCTGCACACAATTGTGTATTGCTTTTGAGGTTGCAGACATAGCTAAAGAATGCCTTGTGGTTGTCCTTAACCTGGGAGGTCAAATTTACCTCAAATTTGGCTTTAGTAGACTTTATTTGTCCTCCAAGTTGTTTGCTTAGTTTAATGAGAGCACTTTTATCCTGCTGGGTGCTAAACCTCCTAATGTTTGCCATGAATATTATACAGCCTATTGATGTTATGATTCTACAAGGGTGGCTTGTTTTTTGAGTTAGTTCTGTACTTATTCCTGGTGTGTACAGTAGCCTCTTTGCAGCTATTAACACACTTGTACAGGGTTTCTGTGTATAGTTCTGCATAGGTAGCAGTGTTCTCAGTGCTTAGGGGTCTTGAAAATTTCCCAGGTTATCACATAATAGTAAGAAGTTAGCCTTAGAGCAGTTCCTGTGCATTCCAGGGTTAGCTGGGGTTTCAGGATTTATTTTTACCATTTGGTGTTCTGACCCTAACAGGGAGGACATTATGCCAGGGGGTGTGCAGCACTTTCCCATATTAATGAGGACCAGATCCAGTATGTTTACACCCCTGGTTGGCATATTGACAATCTGGTCCAGGGAGTCTGTGTTTAGAAAATCCAAGAATCTCTGTGTCTGCATGTCTGGTGTCTTATATAATTCCCAGTTAACAGTGGGGTAATTGCAGTTGCCCATGAATATAGTATTAGGTGGGATTGTGAGTATTTCCAGTAAGCTTAAGTATATGTTATGGGTTTCCTGAGTCAAGGAGGGGGACCTGTAGCTTGCAAGAAAGGAAATGGTATGGGATTTTGCCTATGGTGGTTTTAATGTGGAAAAGCTCACGTGCATTATCCTGTCTGACAAACCTTGAGGTATATTTATCCTTTATGGAAATCAAGACACCTCCACCTTTAGTCCTTGCCTGTGTAGTAACTGGTCAGAATGTATGGAGGGCATTATAGTGTTGTGCTACCAGTGTCCTCTCTGCGGCTTTAAACCATGTCTCAGTGATCGTACAGATGTCAACATTCTCTAGGGTGAGGAGTACTTGTAGGGAGTGGAGTTTCTTTGTCTAGACTCCTAGCATTGAGCAGTAACACCTTCAGATTTTCTTGGTTTAAGATTTACTATGATGGCATTTTGGTCAGTTTGGCATTGCCTAAAAAAGGCACTATAGGGGAGGACAATATTTTAGCTAATATTCAAAAGGCTAGATGGGAGAAGTGCAGACTATTCTTGACAAAGCAGCATGGTCTGTTGAGCATCTCCTTCCATGCTGATAAATATTATACCCCCTTAGAATGACACCAGAAACTAAACCAATTATTAAAGTCGGTCATCTTCTGTTCATGTTGTGGCATCATCCTTGGAGAAAGTAGAATGTTGCTCAATGTTAGGCTGAGATCAGCCTGGAAGACATATTCTGAGAGCTCCATGATGTCTCTCTTCATATAGTCTAGGGAGGTATGTCTCAGGTCATTTACACCCACAAAGACTATGACTGAGTCATACTGGCACTTGTGGTCTAATGGCCTGAGGGTATGTGTAATATGGTGAATCTTTGACCCTGATAAGCAACTGACAGCAACTTTCTCCTTACTCAGCCTGGTGAGAAGGACATCAGTGTGTCTGCCTCACAATGGAGTCTCCAATGACCAGAATGCTGGGAACAGTGGTACTTTGTCTTATAGGCCGAGAAGTAGAGGCTCCATGAGATGTGGCTGTATTTGTTGATGTGATTGTTGTTTTGAAAGAGTACATTTTGGGCTGCTGATGGCATTTGTTATGTGTGGTTTGTGTAGGAGGTCCTTGGTGTTTAGGAAGGTTACATTTAAGAACTTCAGCTTATGTGGGTCTATGTGTCTGCTTCGTGCTGTTTGAAGAGTGCAGGGTGTGTACTACTGATAACTTGATTGGCATGAGGAGTGCTTTTATGTTTGAGCTTTGCCTCCAGTATATCAACAGGTAATCTTAAATGCTTTCTTATTTAATTTTTATATTTAATTTGCTATGTTTTAAATTAGTACACTATTTGTATTGCAGTGTTTCATTTACTTACAATTTGTAAAATAAGTCAGTATTTGCATTACCAATTTGGCATCAGATAGTCTCATTTACAAAATACTTGTCTGCCCATAATTAGGATGGAGTTGGACATTACAGTATTTAATCTGATGACTTGTATGATGATGTTTACAAAATGTTACCATATAAATTGTGGTTCTTTCCTTATTAACTATAGCTGTGTAGTTTCATATTTTGCAAGTTTCACAAAAATAATGTAATAGTAGGTGCATTATTATTATTAATCAAGCAGTACTTCCAGGTTACCCCCTAAAAAGGCACTTCTGCTTTATGAGGTTAACTGCTTCCAGTAAGATTGTCAATGTGTGAGGCTGCAAAAGAAGGAAACAAGAAATCTAAAGTATATAGAGAAGCTGGATGATATGCTTCAGGGGCTCTGTGTATGTGTGTGCCAGCATTCCACAGACTACCAAAACATAAGGCAGAGCAACCATTTTACTTCAAAAAGACAAAACAATGATTAAATTTAAAACTGAAAAAAAAAGTTCAATGCTATCCCATTTTCTAAGCATAAAGGTACCCTTCAAGAGAAGTAATATTAATTAAGGAACACAGGATCTTTCAGAGATAGTGAGACCCTGCACCTGAGTTGTTGTGATTTAGAGTGCCTCTTGGTGGTTTGGGATTCTTTAATACCCCTTCAGACTTTTGCATAATTTTTTCTTGTTTAAGATAAATCAGATTTCTGCATGAGCTTTCTATGAGTTTTATATGTACACTGTAACTCCTGAAGAAAATATGTTGATTTATGTTCCCCAGATCTGTTTAATGGATAAACATTCACTTTTTAATGTAAATCTTCCAATAATAATTTTTACAACACGTAGTTCATAAAGCATAATTATGGCCTTTTAGAAAGGTTTATTACAAACTGAATGGTATGTATTTATTTACTTTTGATTAATGGGAAATCCACAAACAAGTAAGAAAGCACTAAAAAAAATAAATAAACTCAAAATGAAAAGGTGTCCCGTAAAACAGACCAAAAGTTTATTGCAAAGAAATCAGTAAGCACTTTTGTTATTCAAGACTTTATCAAACTGACATACTTTCCTGTGCTCCAGTCAGTTAAAAACATTAACACATTACATGAAAAAACGAGAAATCACATAAAAATCAACTTCACTAATGTCTTAAATGTGTTCCTTTTTAAATAAGCAATAAAATGTTCTCTATAATTTAAACCAGACAGATGACAAGCATTCAGCTGCACCTGCCATGAATATTCTTGCCATCCTAACTAGTCTTCAGCATCAAAAAGTTTGTCATATCCTTTAATCTCATCTAATACCAAAAATGTAAAATTAATCCTACATTTACCCCTTTTATAATGTTTAGCCAAAGCATTTACATAAAATCCAGGACAGGGCATACATTTCACTAAATAAACAACAAACCTTGATCTACATGTATAATGACTGTTGATTTTGATATCAAAACCATTGATATTAATTATACCAGATCCAGTATATAAATACTCTCAAAAATTACAATTGTGGCATTTGAACATCCCCAATTTATTGCTGTTTCTCACTATAGGCATCCTTAGCTTAGTCTGAAAAAAATTATTGAAGTTTTTCCTTCTTTTTTTGAACAAACAGTGAGGTTTCTCCAACAATTTCCTTAGGCTCTGGATTATTGTCAAAAATCTTCCAGTTATTTGAAACTATATTTTAATGGCCCAAGCAAACACACTATTACTTATATGCATGGATGTTCTAAAATCCGTTTTATCTGACCTTGTTCCAAAGTTAGAGCCATGTTTTCTTGAATTATTAACTTCAAGAAAAATATCCCTTAATAAGTTGTTGGGATATCCTCTGCTAGAGAATCTCCTACATATAGCCTCACTTTTTTGATAAAATCCTCATCTTTTTGAGTTAAATTATTATCCCCTCATCAATTGTCCTTTTACAATGTTTTCTTTGGTTCTTTTTGGGTGCATGCTGGTATAATGCAAATAAGCATCATTCTGAACAAATTTCTTATAGATTTTAGTATATAGACCTTCTTTTTCTTTAAAAACTGTAACACCCAGAAAGTTGATACATTCACTATGATAATTACCAGTACATTTCAAAAAAGAATTAAGCCCATTCAAATAACACAAAAAATCTTTTAGCAAAGCCCTCTCCAAATCAGGAACACATCATCAATAAAACACTTGAAAAATATTACATGTTTGAAAAAGACACTTTCCAAGATGTTCACCCTCTCCCAATCAAACATATACACGTTAACATAACTGGGGGAGGGGCATCGCTCCCCCCATAGCTAGTCCATTAATTTGATGGTACAATTTTCCATTAAATTCAAAAAAATTAAAATTCAGTATTGCATCCAAAATTTCCATCAACAAAACAACAGTGCTGCTGGAAAATATTTTAGAGTTAATTAATTCAAAGTGCACTCTCTCTATACCTTCATCCACCTTACTGATCCACTTTTGAAAGTGGAGATTCCATATCAGAGGCCACTGACATATTCTTAGATTTTATTCTTCAGCCTCTTGCTGAAAAGAACTCATCTTTTATTTTAGATTCACTTGATTTTTTCAGAAAAATAAAAGAAGTGCATGTAAATGAAAAAGCATTTTGATAACTATTGATGTTGGAGCCATTTACATTGTGTTACAACATGTGTACTGTATTGAAGCAGCTGCAGAGGCTTATAGCAGAAATAGCAATGTTGCACAAGGGCAAAGTGAATACTTGGGAAAGCTAATAAACTTTGTGTTGAGTTACAATTTTTTCAGTTTCAAGGGGCAGGCTTACAAACAAATGAGGGGGTAGCCATGGGTGCAGCTATGGCCCTAGCCTGGCCAATGTAGCATTAGGCAAGTGGGATGAGGAATTTGTACTACAAAATGAATACCTGAGTTTTTTGACCAGCTACCTTTGCTTTATTGATGATGTAGTCATAGTCTGGCAAGGTGAAAAATCTAAACTCACTGGATTATCTATTATATCAATAACTCCACCTCCTTCCCGAAATTTACCACTTCCATTAGCTCAGAGTCAGTACAGTTCCTTGATATGAAAGTCAGTATTGATAAAGACAGAGGAAAATTAATTAGTAACTTACACAGAAAACCAACAAGAGTATACTACTTACTTCACAGAAACAGTATGCATCCAGTAAACACTAAGTACAATGTAATAAAATTACAAGGCTACAGATTAGCATGCATTACCACAGGTTTGGCCCCTTTTCTCAAAAATATGAATGATCTTTAAAATGATTTCTTAACCAGATGATATGAATCAAACATATTATGCTTGATCCTGGATTCCCATTAGAAATTCTAAAACTAACAACGACCCTATGTGGAATACGACGTTTGGTAGAATTATGCAACGAGGACACCATAACTCAAAAGAAGAGAAAAGTAAGGACATTTGCATTGTAACTTACACATGAGATTTCACTACAATTAAAGTCATTATTAAGGAGAACTGGGCCATTCTCACTGACAATCAGCAGCTTATAAGAGTTTTAGGAGATCACCATACTTTTGTATATAAAAAGCATACATACATATGTGAGAAAGAAAAATAAGGAACACCAGGATGACATGAACACTAAATTCTGTGGGCCATCTAACTGCACTGTCTGTAAATACTTGATGGAGTGCGACTCATTTGAGTGCCCCTATCTTAAAAAGATGGTGATATCTTCAGCAGGTGGTAACTGTAATGCTGAAAAAGTTGTATATAGGGCCATGTGCAATGACTGCACTGTATTTTATGTGGGTAAGGCTATGAATAAACTGAAAAGGAGGATTACAGGTAATCTTTCTGACATCAGAGGTAAATGCCAGAGGAACGCCTTATCCAAACACTTATTAGAACACTCCAGGCATTGTTGTTTTAAATATATCATTCTGGACTGTATGGAAATGGATGAGCTTGAAGGGGACATTGGTGTTTTGGAGAAAAAAATAATTATGTTGCCAAGTGCAATTAAATGAATTCAGAAAACCAGAATTAATTATTATAGCTCTATTAAGAGTGTATTGAATTTATGCAAGCTGCCACACAATCTGTAAATGTTTTTCTATGGAATTTTTTAAGAAAGTATTTTAGTGCTAAAATATACTAAATAATAATAAAATTATGTGTATAATGTGTACAAATGTATACATGTTTAGTTACTTTAACCTCATTTCTGCTTTGATTAGATATATTGCATCACACCAGAGATTTGGATGGTAAATTCAAAACACTAATTCATGCCACTATTACCATGTAGTATTGGAATGACGCCTCCATTTACCATACAGGTGGACGTGCATGTGCACTCATACACACACCTGCACACTTTTATACATTACCATTTTCTGTATACTTGCATGAGTTTTCTACTAGTTTTCATTGTATAAACATGTTTTGGGGCTGTAAACATGAAACTGTCATTTTATATATATATATATATATATATATATATATATATATATATATATATATATATATAATTTTTTTTTTTTTTTGCAAAGCACTGACATTTTTTCTGAGCTGTTATTTACTTTGTTATGCAAACTAATGCACATGCATGGGTATTATGGATATTTACTAGATGATATTATTAGACAGATGTAGTTTTATATTTATAGTGTTCTAGTTGGATTATGTTTATGGTTAGGTAGCTATGTGTTTTTTCTTCATTTTAGTTTTTGTCACAGACCTGATTAAGGCTTTATTGCATTAGGTAGCTGAAAGCAATTTTAGTTAAAATCTTTTTATGTGTATTTTAATACCTGATTTTGGAATGTGGGTTGCAAGTAGATAGGTAGTGTTTTCCTTATCTAGGATTTAGTTTGATCTAATCAGTAGTGTGTGTGTGTGTGTGTGGGGGGGGGGGGGCACTTGCTGTTCTAAAATGCACTTTTAAGGCACTGTTTATATTGTTTGCCATGAATAGGCTGGGTTAATATTAAACAGTACATCTATTTTCCACACCTACTTCTAAGTATATAAAAGCTGATATATTTAACATTGTTAAATTATTTCTGATTTTTTGTTACTGAGTATCGCTTGTCTGTGATGAATAAATGCTTGTTGCTTTTGGATACTACCTGGGTTTCATGATTTTTGGAAATTATTGTAACTGAGCTCTTCAACAAAGTTATAAGACCACTAGTTTCTTTGTTTTTTTTTTTTTATTCTCAGAAAATAACAAACACATTTAACAAGTGTTTCCAGCTTCTCAAGTTTTGTATTAGTGGTTGTTCAGTTTCTTCCCATATATCATTAGCTACCATAACAGAATCCTTTGTAATCAATACACCTAAATGTTTTAGCTTACCATGCCTCTATAAATAGAATACTATAATTTACAAACAAATATAACTTTTCTTCGTTACTATACAAGTTATATCCTTGAATTTGTGAGTCCTTAACTTTGCATTGGCTCTAAATATAAATCAAATAACAAAGGGGAAAGAGGACAACCCTGCCTGGTTCTTCTGTTGAAACACGATATATAGGAGATGAACTCTCCCACTTTAATTCTTGCCTCTGACCCTTCATATATCACCCTCATTAACTCTGTTACTCTAGCAAGGAATGCAAATGTTACATCAAGGCCCATTAACAACAGTGACATTTTCTTAAGCCCTACTTCTCCCTGGATCCTCACTCTTATATTATGATTTCAAATGTCTGCCTCCGCTCTACAAATCTACAGTGATCCATATCTATCAATTTTGGCAACACCATTGGTGTTCTGTTAGCTAGTATAGACACAAACACTTTTTAAGCATGGTTTAAATTGAAATGGATCTATATGAAATTGGTCTGAAGGGACTTTGTCCTCTTTGGGTAATACAGCCAGAACAGCTTTTTCCAAGTACTTGTTTACCTTTTATAGAGTCATCTGTACTTACTCGCTATTGAACTGTGAGGTCTTAAGAAGCCTAGCCTTACATTTCCATGGTAGTGTTTTGGTCCTTGTGTTTTGTAATTGCGTAAACTATATATATATATATATATATATATATATATATATATATATATATATATATATATATAAATATATGGTCCGAGCAAGGCTATCTTGGGACGTTTACTTGTTGTTCCTAGCCATGAAGGACATGGGTGCTAAACAGGGTGTAAGTTTGTGGTTTCATACACTGTGGAGTGGAAGACAACTCCATATAAATGGTATTCACTATGATACATACATAACCCTCCAACATGTCCTATTTGTGTTGCAAAAGAGATAGAGATCCCTTGAGTATGTGTTCATGCTACCACTGGACTACCAAATGTGTAACAGGTCAGAAAGGACAGGGTCTGTTAAGGCTCTATACGTAAGGCAGAGGTTGCATCTTAGCAGCCTGTATGATAATGAGAAAAGGGACAAGGCTTTCAGACAGTCTGCATAATTTTAATGATTAAGGCCCTTGATTTTTTTTTTTATTTTTTTTTTAGTGAGATAGCATTGTGGTCTTCCCACTTGTAACAAGTATTTGGACAGCTACTTACTGAAAAGGGGCTTACTCAATGATTGGCCTATTTAGAGTTGAGTACAGTGGAATGATTGCATTCTTTGACCTGGATGCCATACTTTTAGAAATAAGCTGTGCAATGAAAAATGATACATGGTTATCAAAAGATTGTCTACATAGGTTAGCAAATCCCTGACTGCAAGATCAACTTTGAGGGAGTTGTTGATGTGATATTTACAGGAAAAAAGTAATGCTTGCCAAGGAATACTATTATTCATTTCTTGGCATTTAGTTTTAGTCCATGGTTTAGGCACCAGCTATTTGTTTGGGGATGGCCTTCTTGGATGATCTTGGTGTCTGCCGGGGAGTATTGATGACAAAACTTGGTCAGCCATAAACCCATATATCCTTATCATTTGCCTTGAGCTCCAAGAAGTATATGCCAAAGAGGAGTAGCCCAAGGACTGAACCCTATGATACATTGCTAGTGACAGTTCTTTTGGAACATATAGAGCCACCCATCCTAATTTCCTGGGTTATTTAGCGAGCCAGTTAACTATCCCTTGAGGTGGATAGAAATTTGCAATTAGCTGAGAGAGTTTATCTATCATACTTGAGTATGGGATGGTGTTGAATACCTTTTCAAGGACTACATATGTAATGTGTACTGATATGCCCTCGTCCATTGCTTCAGAAATCTCCTGAAAGAAGTGTATCAGACTAAGTAGGCAAGATCTGACTTTGATGAATATTAACTGGCTTGGGATGAGAGTTTGTAGGATGGCTATGTCTTTATTTACTAATTCCATAATGATTCTTTCCATAACATTACAGATGAGGTGGTCAGGTATATGGGTCTATAATAAATGGGGTCTGTTGACATCCTACCTTTCTGTAATGAAGTGACTGTTGCTGCCCTCCATTCATCTGGCACAAAGCTTGTTTGGAGACTGATATTGAATAGCCTGTATAAGGGGGTCTAACAAGTCATGTTTCAGGCTGGCCAGTAGGCAGCCTGGTATGCTATCTGGTCCTATAGATGTAATGTTCTTGGCTTTGGACAGTGCCTTGATGACTTTCTCATGGGAGATTTGAGGGGAGTGTAGATATGTGTATGCACTCTGGGAATACAGGAGGGGGTAAAGTTTGAGCTAGACTTGTCTACCAATAGATTGGTTATGTCCTCTTAGTCCAAGTATGTGATGTCATTTATTAGTAGCACTGTGCAGTGGTGGGAGTGTTTGTCCTGAGGTTTGTAATATAATTGAAGAAGGCTTTGTGGTTATCTTTCACCTGGGTGGCTATTTATGCCTCATATTCGTCTTTTTCTGATTTGCTTAGGATCTACAGTTCCCTGTTATGTTTAGCAAGAGCATTTTTGACATTACGAGAGTTAAACTTATATTTCTTTACAATGAGGATTTTTTCTTTTATTATAGAACCTGTATATATATTTAGGTTCCACTACAGAGATTATTATTTTATTTTTTTAATCTGACATTGGTATTCACTTTGAAGGTGACCAGCTGCATCTATATAGCTATTTACATGTGCAGATAATTTGGCTGTAAAAGATTTTGCATAACCAGCTGGGGTCATCCAGTTGGAAAGGGATTTTGAGTTTTGTCAGTTCATCATTTAGTTTTATTAGATTAGCCTTAGCATAGTCTGTGAATACAGAGGTCCAACTAACTAATTCATAGAGATCATATTGATGAAGTCCAGAAATTTCGTGGTGTACATGTTTGATGATGTGTATGTCTTCCTGTTGATGGAAGGGTAATTGAAGCCACCTAGGAGAATGATTTTTAGCTTAATACATAGAGACTCCACACTATTTAGGTAGGATTTATGGACTGAGGGGAACATAGAGAGGGTCCTATGGTTAGCTATGATATGACAAGTGACTTTTATTGATAGTGAGCTGCGTGCAGAAGAGTTCCAGATTGTTATTTTGTCTAACAAGTGTGCAAGTGAATTTTTAAGAATATGGTGACACCTCTAGTGCAGTGGGCTTAAATGTGTGTTAAGCATTGAAACCTTGCACCGATGGAGTGCACTTACTAGTCTTGAACCAGGTCTCAATGACAATGCATATATCATTTTGTTCCAGTGTAAAGAATGCTTATTGGGAATGTATTTTTTTTTATTAAGACTGCTAGCATTGAGCAACAATATCTTTATGTTACCAGGATTCTGTTTTGAAATGCTGTTAAACAAAATCTTAAAAATATTTATCACTTTCTTCTCTCCCAAATTCTAAACTTCCCCAGGAATGCCACCTGTTCCTGAATACCTACCTGTTGAATGATTATACATCACCATATTTCCTATCTTAGCTATTAATTGTTGAACCTCATCTTCCTCTAATCTTGACATAATTAAGTCTTTCATATATATTTCTAGTTGTGCCTCATTGGTTTGCACATTCCTCTGCTTTATATAATTTTAATGATATTACAAAATTTCTCTAATATCTCTGTAGGATCTCTGGTTCATTTTCTTATAATAGGCTCCCTAAGTCTAGCCAGAACACATTCTACTTTCTGTTGCCTAAATCATTGTGTTAAATGTTTTTGTGTTCTGAAGTTGTTATCAAAATAGTCACTTAACAGCAACCTTTCTAAACTCATGCTTATTATCCAAATATTCCCTTATTTTGCCTTTAGAACTCTGAAATTGTTTCTCTTCTTGATCTGTGAGATTCCCCTTATTCTGCTATACTTTAATATTTGTCAACCTTTCTAAATATTCATATTTCTTTCTGTCTTATTTCTACCATGTTTTTAAACTCCATTTTATTTTGTCTCATGCACTAGCTATTCCTTCTAAAAAAAAAATTCTGTCTTCTCTAATAATTCTTGAATTGCTTCCTGTACTCGTTATTTAAATTCCTCTCTTTTTAACAGGCAAGTAGGAAAGTACCAGTATCTTATTTTTACTTTATTACCCTGCATGATTACCCTGCATGTTTATTTTAGCTTTTACTGGTGCATGATATGAAATAGTTATTGGATATGTCAGAACTTTCAATTAAATGCACATGCTCCTAAGAAATATAATTTCTGTCTAATCTAGCCCAGTTATTCTTCCTTGGGGAATAATATGTAAATTCTGTCTAGAGTTCCTACTACTGAATTCACATCTTCTGTACCAATTATTCTCACATATTTCTACAAAAATCTACACTCTTTTGTTACATTGTCCTTCTAGGTCCCATGATACATTCACATTATTGCAAATCAAGTTCTAGTCATCCCCATCCACCAATAATATTCCCTACTGAAAGCTGATTATTTCTCCCAAAATGTTCTTAAGATCCATAAGAGCAGTTTTTGGTACAATATACACACACACCAATGTAATTCTTTTCCATAAAGGTATTGATTTTTGATAATTTTGACTCTAGACTAGGACAATGCATTCTGCTTATGTTCTTTTACTTTTTTTAATTATTTAATTTGTTTTTTAAACAGTAAATAAACAAATCAATTATAAAACAAAGAAATAATTATTTACATAGATCCACAGCTGATCAATACAGAAAAGTTATACATTAACAATTAATATTTTTTTCAAGCAAGTCTTTAAGTTTTAAGCCAGGATTTATATGAATGTGTAATATTAGAAATTCTCGTCTTTATAGTATGCAATTCACTACTGCAAACAATGTTTTGCTATACTAATAAATTCAACACCCGAGAGGGTAACTTTTACTTTTCCAATTTTTAGTAATTACTTTTCTGGCTATAGCTAGAATAGACCAAAGAGGAGGCACTTGGGTTTTTGACATTATCTCAGGAATTAGAGCATTAAATAAAAGTAAAGATTTAGAAACATTACATCTATCCACACTAATTTCTTTCCAAAAAGTGGAGATGACTTCACATTCATATATGGTATGTGTCCAATCAACTATTATTTCATAATCACATCTCCAGCATTTAACTCCATCTGATTTATACATAATTGTAATTTCATTAGGAGAGACAAAAGCTCTGTGTAAAAATTTTCAAATGAAAAATGTCCAGTATAATGAAGATGTAGTTTTATCTGTAGATTTTAGTATTGTTTTCTTGTATTCTTTAGAGAAGTCTGCATTGTTAATTTTTGAGGAGTAGTTCCAATAAGAATTGACTAAATATGTAAATCTAACTTAATAATTTTATAAATTTGTGACAAATATGATTTATATTTCATTGCATTCCTACTGATATTTTTTAATAATGCCAGTAATTTAGGGAATGATTTCTTATCTAAGTTAAATATCTATCTGTGTGCACAAAGCCTCTAAATATTTGTAAAATTAACCAGTTCTCAGAATCTTGATTATATATGGACTTTAAATTTTCAACAATATATATATATATATATATATATATATATATATATATATATATATATATATATATATATATATATATATATGTTCATATTATGTTATCGAAAGATACCATAATTGAATGATCAAAACTTCAAAATGGCAGCATTTCGAAGCTTGTATTGTGGGGGGCTGAGTCCCCCCCCCACTAAATATATATTCCAACTCCGAGTTCGCACTACAGTGAGGAAAGGGCAAATATTCCAATTCTCAATGTAGTGCTATCCCACAATGCGATCTTTGAAATGCTGCCATTTTGAAATTTTGATCGTTGATTACATTATCTTTCAATAACGTAATATAAATCCTATATATATCAGTACCATTTAAGAACTGATGCCAATAAATTAAATTACTTTGTTGTTTCAATACTAGCATTTTATTGAATTTATGAGTTTCTAAGCGGTCATTTGTATATGCAATTGGGAAACATAGAAAATATTAAGTCTTTAATACAATGGTTAGACTACGGGAACTTCTGGAAAGAGGAAATTATGTAATTTAAGTAGGGAATTTAAGAAGAGGGAGTAATACCATTTGCACAGAAATCTTTTAATAACCAGATAAAACTATTAGGTGCTATTTGTTCATGACTGGTTGTGATATATTTAATATTTACTAATACTATTTCTTGATGTATTTATTTCCATTTTGAATAATAAGATGAATTTATCCACAACACTATAACTTTTACAATTGTTGAAGTAGCATACAATTGAATATCAGAGAATTCTACACTACTCCATCATTACCCCAACCTTTTCTGTGCCAATCAAAGGAAAGCCTTGATTTATTAGGATGCCAAAAAAATGTAAGCATAATGTTATTTATCTTCTTCATTATTTTTTTTGGTGGAAATAATATGAAAAATTTTAAGACAAACAATATTTTAGGGAGAATTACCATCTTAGTACGCATTAATCGTTCTTCCAGGGTAAAGAAGAATTTGTTCCAATTTGTGACTAAACATAAAACTTTATCAACAACCTGTTGAAATCTGTTAGTATGAATTCTTTACTATTAGACATAATGGTTAAACCAAGGTATTTCATTTGCCTGTTATTCTGATTGAAGTTAAAATATTTTTCCATTTTTTTTGTTATTTAATAATCTACTTGTTTTATTATGATTAAATCTTAAGTTTGAGATTTCTGCAAACTGACTCATAGAACTAATTATATGTTGTAATGAATTTTCTACATTTCCCATTAGTAAAATATCATCAGCAAAGAGATGAATCTTTAGTTTGAAATCTTTTATTTTGATACCATTAATGTTCTTATGGCTCTAATACTATTAGCAAAGGTTTCTATAGTTAATGCAAAAAGTAAAGGTAATAATGAACAGCCTTGTTTTGTGCCTTTTTGTAACTTAAAGGAATTAGAAAGAAAATGACCTATTTTAACATACGCACAAGAGTTATTGTATAACTTAAAAATGAATGCATTTAGCTCAGATGAGAAATTATATACTTTAAGTGTTTTAAACAGGTACCACCAGTTAACTGAGTCAAAAGCCTTCTAAATTGAGACTAATGATGAAAAGTTCTTTTTATGTTTATTTGCATAGTCTAGTAATGTATGTATTCTCATTATATTATTCTGTACTTGTCTGTTTAAAATAAACCCATTTTGATCATTGTTAATTAGTTTAGGTATAATAGTTATAAACAGATTAATAATGTTAGCTAAAATGGACATGAATATCTTATAGTCCACAATAAAAGTGAAATGGGTCTGTATGATAAACACTTTGTAAGATCCTTACCTTGTTATAAAATAGGTAATATAAGGGAAAATTTCCATGGTGGGGGGACTTCAGCAGTTGTTTTTATTTCTCTATAGGCCTTATCTAATATTTTAACTGCATCATCCAGTAGTATTTTATATAGTTCTGTTATAAAACCATTTAAGCCCAGCATCTTGTTATTTTTTATTTTTTTATTTATTTATTTTTTATTTCTGTTAAAGTGAATGATTTATCATTTTTTATTTGTTCACTTTTTAATTTATTATTTATATTTTCCCTTAGAAAAGTTTCAATTATATCATCATTATCTAGGTTATTTGAATTATTACTTATATTTTCATAAAATATTTTAAAGCCCTCAAGAATACCATTGATATCTGTTCTATATTTTTTATTATTTATATGCGTTATAATGTCTTTGATATGATTTAGTTTATTCATGTTCTTTGATTTAAGAGCAAGCTTATGCAAACTTAAAGAGTTTGCTGAATATGCCTGAAGTTTGAGTTTTTCCAGGTTTATTGAACTTTGTGATTTATAATTTCAACATATTTTTATTTAAGTGTTTAGGTTCAGACTGACTGATAATGCCATTTGGTTTTAAATTTAACTTTATAGTGTGCCTATTTTGGCCTGTAGTGTATTCATTTATTTGTCCCATTCTATGTTTTACTAATATACCAGCTTTTAATGCTTCCATTTAGGTAAGCATTTAGTGAATCCCACAGGACAATGTCAGTTACATCACCATTGATGTTTATTTCTAGGAAATATTTGATCTCTTTAATATACCAATCCTTAAATCCTTTTATCCGGGTATCCCGGTAATCTCCTGTGATGTATTAGAGTGTCAGTTTTTAAAATAATATTAAAGATTATAGCATTATGGTCTGATAATGGACATGAAACTAATGAAACTTCTTTGATATGTGATAACAGATTGTTTGAGACAAAAGTGTTATCAATATTTGTTTGTGTTCCATATCCATATGAATAATGGGTAAATTGAAGTGAGTTTGTTTTCCACAGCTCATATATATCCTTTAAATTCATTAGATTTACAAAATTCATTAAGTGGCTGAGTCTGTGTTCTCAGCTTTCTGTCTGTAGTGAAATCTTTGTCTGATAACATAGAATTAAAATCACCAGCCATTATGACTTCACTTTTCAAGTACTAGGCTATAGGATCTAATTATTTCTTTCCATCTTTAGCTACAACCCCTGGAATCCAATAAGAGTTTACCAATATATATAGTTTTCTGTTCCATTCAATTATAACAATGCTTAACGTACCCATTTTTATCTTCATAGGCATCTTTTACTTTAGGTATTGCTGGTGAGATCTTCCATAAAATGAGGGTGCCTCTTCTTTTAGTTCAAAAGCCAGAACCTGCTAAAACCAAATAATTCTTTAATGAAAATTTATTTACATCTTTAGTAAGTAAATGTGTGTCCTGTGGAAATACTATTTGAGCTTTATATAATTGCAAGTATTTGAACAGATTCCCCCTTTTTACTGGATCGTTCAATCTATTAATATTAATGGATATGCACTTAAAATCAGGCATTTGTATAAGAGAGAAAAATTCAGGTATGATGAAATTGCATTTATGTGCAGAACTTATTATGAACTTTTATATATAACAATATGAAATCTTCAGCTATGGACAAAACTTTTGAAATAAATAAAAAAAATACCTCATGATATAAATCTAAAACATTCTACCATGGAATAACTTATTCCTAGTTTGTCGAAAACAATGAACAAACTATCTCTCAAACTCTTCATTAGACTAACAAAACTTATCTCATGCTTCTGATTCATATTAATGTGTCTCATGTTTAAGTATGCATCATCTTAAAAATGCCTGTCAGTGAGTTATTATGAATAAGAAAAGTTAATGAGGTGTTCAGAATCTTTATTACAAGTTGACCAAACTGAATATCTCTACAGTCATCTTTTCCTGTACCTCACATTATCTTCCTGATCTACTATAGGGAGGAAGTCAGTTGTTATTTTCATATTTATTAATTTATAGGTCAGATGATTTTATATTTTGTCTATTTTATTTAGTATGTATAAAATTGTACATAGGATCATAAGTTCAGAATGGGCCATTCCAAGCCCAGACAATTGCCCTGTGTGAGAATCAAACCTTGCACTTTGTGCCTATAAAGTGGACACCTTAACCATTATGCTAACCTCCCACCCTTGTAGACATATTTATATTCTTTAACTAAATACATATTTACTTATTCTGCCCTCTTTCTATTTCTGTTTGCATACTATGTCATGTACTATTGCTGTATTCCTAGGTTTTGTATTTTAGCTATAATCCTAGTGTAGATTGTCATATAATAGAACTTTTATATGTATCCTTATATATTTAATACTCTTTAATCTAGTACTACTGTTATACTCAATCCAATTTTTTCTTAAACGTTATGTCTAAGAGTATCTGAGCAAAGAACAAACATCTGAAAAATCTTCCCTTTTAAGATTCAAACTTTCCATAAAAAATGTTCTGAGATATTAAGTTTTGTATCATTAAAAAGAGACAAACAGAGAAACACAATCCTAATTTTTTTTTATCAGAAGTGTCTTTCTGTAGGCTAGTATATAAACTATCCTTTTGGTATACTGCAAGCATTCTGAACTATTTAATAGCTGGCAGTGGTTTAGAATGCAGTTCACTGTATTTTGCTTATTATATAACTTGTATTCATTGACAACTTAGCATATGATTCAAAATATTATAATTATTTACTTTTAGACAGGAAGAAGCAACCTGGACAGTTCTTACATTTTCAGAACTCCTGCAGCACCACAAAAGTGCTCATGATTCTAACTAAACTGCTTCAAGCTGCAGCTACAATTCACACAAAAACACTCACAAGTGAATCCAAGCCACCTCTTCTCCACACAGCAATCCCCCAAACCTTTCCAAACCACTAAAAAAAATACACAGCATTCCAAAGTATGTTAACCACTAAAAAGCTATTATATTTAAAGAAATAGCATTTAATGATTCATTAAGCACTATTTGTATGAGATGTTTAATATAAAGCAGACTGTAATTTTTTTAAAGGAGACATAACATATAAACGCATTAAAAGAATGAAATGTTATGTGTCATCCAGGTTTAACTTGTAAAAGTGTGAATGTTACTCTAATTATTTGATAACATTCGAATAATAACTTTTATATATGTAAGAAACTATCCCCCGGATTTACTAATCTTTCATGCAGGACTGGTCTAGTCCTGCATGGAAGCAGCCATTTAGGAGGAGGACGGCAGCGCACCATGCATAATAATGAAGGCGAGCTGCCTGAACTCCTAATCCTACACGGAGCGTGGATGAGTGCAGGGGGCGTGTCTGAGAGCAGTGCTCTCACAATAAACATGCCCCTGCAAAGTAGAACAGCAGAAAGTGTAAATAAATGAGTGAGACTGCTCATAGGTGTCCACATATCCCCACCAACAGTCCCCCATGTGTACAACAGCAACAGGACATAAAAATAAAAAGAAGAAACCCCTTTATTTTTTTTTAAACTCCGAGTACAGCTAACCGTAGGTGCATGGGTGTGCCCATTGCTAAGCTATGGTTAAAGCAGCTTAAAAGGCTGAAGAGGATAACAAGGAAGATATATGCAAATTAAGTCGCATAGCAATAGTGTAGCAGTCAGAGCATCCACCTAACAAGCAGGCATTCCCAGTTCAAGTCCAAATGCAGCACATACCATTTTCCATGTGAAATCTGTATATGAACATTTCTTTACATATTTTTGCTGTATAACCTACTAAATAACATTTAAATGTGAACTGGAGTACTGCATTAAATGCACGTGAAGTGTCAGTGTCATAGTGAATAAGGCACTACTAAGCAGGTTTAAGCACAAATAAGCAGTAGTAAGCATATATAAGCACTAGGAAGTGTGTTTAAGTGCATTTGCATGAGGGTAAGCATTGCCTACACAGATTAAGCAAAGTAGAAGCTAACTGAATGTAAGAAACTGTAACCGGAGGTTAGCATTGCTTAGCTCAGTGCAAACCCACGTACACCCACTTACAACTGCTTTAAAGTGCCTTATTCACTCTGTACCGAATGGCCCGTGTTTTGCCCAGAAACAAAATAAACAGCTTCTGTAAGGCTCGAACTCAGGACCCTGTACACTACAGTCACAGTAGTTAACCACTAAGCCATCATAGCAATACATATAAATGTGGTATCAGCAAACTAATCCCCACCATAGGAAAATCCAATCTGAACTGAATCTATGTACAGTGTGATGTAGTATAACCTGCCACAGAACATAAATATGTGAATTGGAGTACTGCAGTAAGCATAGATTTGAGGTGTTATTGTAATAAAGTGTAGAAGTCCCCATACAGTGTATGTACACATGAATCACAGATACCAGACACATATATAACCTGTAATGAATAATAAATCACTGCCAAAAGGCAAATATAGTGCTAATTATTTATTAAGCGATGCTAACCGCAGCACAGCTCAACTTAGTAAGTGTAGGCAATGTGTAGAGGAGCCAATTCAATCTGCCTAGTGATATACCTCTTTAAGCAGTGCCACATAGCTTAGCCTTTTCAAAACTGGCCAAATCACGGAAAAGTGTGGGAAATCAGCCCTACTTAAACCCAAGAGGTGGGAATACAGCTCATAACTGGTTGTAGCTTCCCCTTGCAGGCACTATGGCAGTAAGGGGAGAAGGAGTGCACTTCTGGGTGCAGCGCTGGTGCATCCAGGAGTCCAAGGTCATGGCTGGACTTCTAGTTAAAGACTGTGCACAGGGACTGCTGCAGGGCCAGTACCATGGCTCCCAATATAAGGCAGAGGCCTGGGACAGTCTCGCCCGTGACCTCACCAGTGCCACTGGCATACCCCGAACTGGTGTGCAGGTCAGGCATCACTATGCCGACCTGAAGTGGCAGAAGGGGGACCTCTTGGAGGAGTGGCTCCAAGAGGCTACAGCATCAGGGGATGTCCCAGCTGTGTGTAAGTATCAGTCCATGACCTGTTTAATAATTGCCAGCTCAGGTATATCATGGATAGGTATGGCTAAATATTCCTCTTATGTCCCCCACAGCTGCAATGGAGCGGGCCACGAACCAGGAAGCTCACATCAGCTGCCTGGCACAGTTGCGACGCAAGGCAGGTCAGTAATACGCATGCTTTTACTGTCATAGGAAATAAAAATAAAAGTAGTAGTAAAGTAATTACTAGTATAAAACCTGTATTGTTCAAGGAAAGTACTGCATACACTAGAGAATATGGCAGGAAGAGTCTCATATTGTTAGTATGGCGATAAAAGTGTAATACCCTGACAAAACAGGTGCAACTACTGGACTATATATCTATATTCTGGTATCATATGGTAATGTAGATTTGAAATCATGTATTAGTACTGTTGTATTAAGCACTGTTACCCACACTATGCACCATAAATTGAATTTGTAGGAATGCCTGTTTATGACAGGTGTAATCCCCAGAGCCCATTTAGTACAACTGAGAGACACATAGACAGTAAACAGGAAAAATGCAGACAACAAAAAACAAATAGCACATGTAACTGAGATGTGAAGTGTTATTTTTTAGCACACACAGCCATGGTTCGAATCCTGCCAGTGGTAGTAGTCTGCATACAGAATCATACCCCCACAACTGTACAGATATGTCCAGAATGTCTATTAAAGTGGCCCATATATATTGCCTGTCAACCTGTTTTCCTGGAAAATCAGTGGGATGATCCCAGATGTATAGGCAGCAAACAGAAAATACAAATGCTTGACGCACATCTATGACAAACATCTGGCACACTAGCAACTCCCCAATACCTTATGTGACTAAGACATCATGTATGTCCCATTTACACCCCAGCTTGTTAAGCTGTGGTCAGAGTGTGTACAGTAACAGAGTGAGTAGTATGTGCAGATTTCTAATGTGTAATCCGGAACTTTGTGTGGCAACAGTCAGGTAGTGCTAACAAACATTGCTCCCACAGGTACGTTGGATACAAACAATGTGCTGATAAATACAGACCAATATAACCTGTACTGGTACTGTCCACCCTGGTATTGTAGGGGATTGTGAGTGTTGCAGTTTCCCCGAATAAGAAAGTATCACTGGTCACTGTCACCCACACTGTGCTACATAATATAACTGTGTAGGAAAGCATGTATATGTGTATGTCAGGTCACTAAAGGTGGAAGAGGGCAATATTCTAGAAATGTCCAGGCACACCAGCATGTGGTCAACACATGGCCAGAGTCTGTGCAGAAAGAGTTGGATAGCTTGGTGCAAAACATCAACCCAAAATCCGGGCATATGTGTACAAACAGTTAGTCAGTGTTAACAAACATTCCCTCCACAGGTATACCAAGTAAGAGCTGTATACTGCAGGTAAAACCGGTTCATGTGTAATGATGTTGACAGCCATATCAGTGTCCAGTATAGGTCTATAGGGTAGTGTAGTAAGACTTGTAAGCTATAGATAACAGCACTGACTAGGAAAGTAATGTTGAGTACAGGAATATACTACTTGTTTATTGACATCTTTGTCTCCTCCCACCTTATCTCCAACAATAATCAACATACCAACCCCAACTGGTATGTACTGACTCTGATAATGGCCAATCATTTGATAAATATTCTAATGGTTCCCATGCATGTGCCATATTGAATTATTCCAACATTGTTGGCATGTGCCATCAACATACCTGCATGCTTTTCTTATTACCACTGTGATCCCATATATGCATGTGTTCTGTTTGCTATGCAACTGTTCTGTATCTGGTGTCTGAGTTAATGGAATATTTATGCATGCTGTATTACCTAACCCTGGAATGCATTGACTATTACTAACCCATATATGATGTTGAGATCTACACACTATAGCACGGTTGGGAAGGCCGGTCCCAGCGGACCCACCTGTCCAACCTCAGCTGGCCGAGGCACCGGGCAAGAGCATGTCTGGGGCCCAACCCCACACCTCCCTGTCGTCCTGCACCACTTTTGGGTGGAAATGCCTCAGGGGATGGGGCTTGCCCCCCCGGGATTGGGCATGGATAGGCACCTGACACCCATCGCCAGGTCAAGGTCGTGGTGCGTAGAGTGATCAATGAGCAGTTTGGTGATCTTCTACACCAGCTTGTGGGCTGTGTGTTGCAATTAGTGAGTCAGCCTGGCTCTGTGGCTTAGCCCCCAGCACAGCCACCTTCAGGGCTGTGAAGGTGCAGTGGTGACTGCCCATGGGTGGGGACCTCAGTCCCACTGTTACCACTAGGGGGCTTGTGGGATTCTAATATCCCAAGAACCATCCCCATCAAGGTGCTTACCCCCATATGTGTCATATACCTGCCCTGTATGCATCTTGTATGTCTGGTCTGTTAACCTACCCAACCTACCTCCCCAAATATACCTACTACCCCTCCCCAACATCCCACTCTCACCTGAAAAAAAAGGGCAATCTGTTCCCACAAAAAAATCTTGCCCCATACATAGCTGTCCATTTCGCACGTGTCCACTGGACACATGTAATCTGGTCTAATTGGTATCACAATGAATTTTTGTTGTCCTCACCCCTGTCTCATGGGTTTGAGGGACCAAATATACCTCCAAATTCAGTATATATGCACAGCTGTTGCTGTAGAAGAAATAGGCAGCTATGGACCTTTCCTACACCCTTCCTACACATGCCTAGCTATTTTCCCTACTGGCTTACCCTCCTTGTGCCCCTTTTTCACCACTTTCCTATCAACCTTTTTTTCTTTTCTTTTAAAGAAATTAGCGTGCGGGTAAGCAGCAGTATACACTTTTAAGCAGCAGTAAGCAGGTTTAAGCTTGTTTGTGTGCGGGTAAGCAATGCCTACACAGGTTAAGCAATATAGCAGCTAACTGAGTGTAGGATACTGTAACTGGAAGTTAGCAGTAATTAGCACCACGCAAACCCGCTTACAATTGCTTTAAAGTGTCTTAATCACTCAGTATCCAACTGCCGGTGTTCTGCCCAGCAACAAAAAAAAAAACAGCCTCTGTAAGTCTTGAACCCGGGACCCTGCACACCATACACAAAGTGATTTACCACTAAACCATGGCAGATATACATATATATAACCCTGATGTTTTCATTCCAGCACAATCAGTCAACAGTACAAGAAATATAGTAATATCATATCACACAACCTGTTAATGCAAGAAGTCTGGATGAGTGTGCAAACATCTGGGTACACATAGGGATATATGTCAAATACTGCTGTAATACACTTAAAACATTGTTAGTTACACAGTTATATGTATTAGAACACATATGTAGAAGGACATGAAGTCTGAAACACAAAAGTATCGATACTAGTTACTGACTTCATTGCTGCGATCATCCATGTCAATTGCCAAGAGAATGAGGTACAAGCCAAAAATATGAGCCGAACATGCATGGCCAAATGGACAGATATATAGCGGTAGATGTAGACAGATAGACAGCTATATGTAAATATATATATATATATGTGTGTGTGTGTGTGTGTGTGTGTGTGTGTGTGTGTGTGTGTGTGTGTGTGTGTGTGTGTGGGTGTGTGTATGACTCACAAATCATCACATAACATAAATTGTATATAGATAAATATGTTCATATATATATATATATATATATATATATATATATATGGGGGTTTTACATATATAATTATATATATATATATATATATATATATATATATATATATATATATATGTATGTATAGATGTATGCATAGAGAGAGGTATATATACACACACACACACACACACACACACACACACACACACACACACACACTCACACACAAAAATCTAGATATTAAAGTACACTTTCTGTACTGTTGAATGATTGTGCTGGATGATCTGTTTCTGAAACCATCAAATTTATGTCTATCTGTCATGGTTTAGTGGTATTTCACATTGTCTATGATCTGTAGGGCGCTGGGTTCGAGGCTTGCAGGATCTGTTTATTTTGTTGCTGGGCAGAACACGGCCCATTGGATACAGAGTGATTAAGGCACTTTAAAGCAGTTGTAAGCAGGTTTGCATGGGTTTGCATGAAGCTAAGCACTGCTAACCTCCGTTTACAGTGTCTTACACTCAGTTAGTTTCTAAATTGCTTAACCTGTGTAGGTAGTGCTTAGCTCTGTGTAAACCCACGCAAACCAGCTTACAACTGCATTAAAGTGCCTTAATCACTCTGTATCCAACAGGCCGTGTTCTACCCAGCAACAAAATAAACAGCTCTTGCAAGGCTCAAACTAGGGACCCTGCACACCCTCGACAGGGTGATTTATCACTACATCATGACAGATATAAAGAAATTCCCTGTTTCCAGAAACATATCATCCAGTCCTGTCATCCAACAGTACAGAGAATGCATACCAACACCTAGATGTCTGTGTGTGTGTAACTATATTAATATCTAAACAGATACAACATATCTACATATGTAGATATGTATATATATATATATATATATATATATATATTTTTTTTTTTCTTCTAACATTATATGCATATATATCAATATATATGCACATATATGCATGCATATGCCTAAATTGACACATATATGTGTCTACACCTATATGTCTACATATACACAGCACGTATGCACCACTTCATGCATGACATATGTACAAAGGTTGACAGAGGTGAGGCTGACAGCACATACACAGGGCCAATATAGACATGTTGCTGTGATAACCTCATACATTTACCATTGTAACGGGGTTTGTTGCAATATATGTCCTATGAGGGATATGAAGTCAGTAATTGTCACGGCCTTCACCATCTACAGACTGCAATCCTCACACTACCTTCTGTATTCCACAGATACATGCTCCGTGGCTAACACATGAAACCAAAGGCACAACACTACCCAGTCTGCAGATGACCCTGCAGATGGGGATTCTTCATATACACGGGACTGACATGGCAGGTATTGCGACATGTACAACAGCCATATCCAGACAAACCCTGTTAAACCAACATTACTCCAAATGCAGTATAGCAGTACTTACAGTCTGTAGTCAGGCCAGGCACATCCCCCTCCTGTTTGTTGCCCTCTTTCCACAGTGTATGTTGTTAGAGGTAAATTCCCAATCCATCTGAGATGCTGTTTGCCAAACAACAGATCTAGTTCCTGCTCACAGTGAATGAAAAGGGCCAACACCACCATGATGTTCCTAGATATTGGAGTGTGTTTCCATGCAATTGGCTATGGGAATGTTACCACAGCTGTTCCACATGCAATCAGCTAGGGGAGGGCTGCAGTTCGTGCAGTGACCATCAGCTGATCATGAGCATCACTTAAAATACACATGCTGCTGCCTAAGCAAAGCAGGTGTGGGTCTCCACATACACCAGAGAGGGAGTGGGGGAGGCAGACAGAGGCAAATACATGTCAGGGAGGGGTGGGAGAGTAAAACTAAAGCATCTTTGTGTCACACACCTACCAGCACAGGGTATCAAACCCCTGACAATGATGTAGTGCTATCATAGTTCGATGCAGTTATTGGATGCACCACATGGGTTGCCTGCAGTGGAGCGCTCAGAACATATATGTGATGGTGAGTGACATCTGCAACAGGGATACGGTAGATATACGGTAGGTGACGTATACATGCCTGTCTGCATGAACAGGTGCCAGCATCAGCACAGTCACACTCTCACAGGGACACACACACATTGACACACTTGGCAGGGCCAGGAGTACAAATCATCACTAGTGGGATTGCCACGACACATCAATGTGCAGGTATCACTTGCACAACATGGGTCATATGGAGGTCGTATGGGCAAAGATTATGAGGAGGTGTCAGACATCAGACAGCATGCTTCAGTATGCCCAGGGGGATTGTAGTGAGTGTGGATGTGGACATACACACCATACAACACACACATGAACACACTGGGTGCCAGTACTGACATGCATGGGTGTATGTCTGCATGGGTGTGTGGTGGTCAACTGTACCATCAGGCTATACAAGGGTAGGTGATGGGTATACCTTGGCATCAGGCCACATGACAATGGTCTGCATTGTGGCTCAGGGCTGTTGTTTCTGCATTTGCCCACACAGGTGGGTATTGTATCCCACATCCAGTCACCTGGGTGGCTATTGTGTGTTGCCAATGCTGTGCATCCCCTGCCATGTATGTGTTCCTTACTCCATTACATGGATGTTGTCTAGGATGTGCACACCTCCCACATGCATGTACAGTGACATGTGGAACTGTACATGGGGTGTCTGGCCCATGTTATGAACACAGATTATCATCAGCTGTGCCAGTCTTGCCCACCTGTGGCAGGTACTGGTAATGGGTAGCAGGTTTACCTTGCACCTACATTGATAGCATGCTAACAGCATTCCCTGATGTCAGTGGCTTCTGTCCATACAGGGCATGTTGTCAGGCATGGTATGTCCCTTGTGGGTCACATGTGAGGGCACCACAGATGGTGCAGGTATCCATTGGGGAACATGGGGGAGGTGCACTGTCTGCATGTACATGCATATTGGACAGATGGGCAGGGTGACATGCCCTCTGTAGCCCACTGCTATCACTCCATAGTTACTATCGGTGGCCAATATGCAGTGTACTACCCGCATATTGGCTGTTGCCTAGGCATGTGTGTGTATGAGACATGGGTTGAGAGTGTGCTCTGAGTAATACTGGGGTTGCTAACTGTGATTGTCTGGCCTTGATGTCACATGTATGGGTATGGCTTTGCACCCCAGCCTCTCAGCTATTTTACAGCTGTTATCCCAGTATGGTTGACATTGTGATATATCGTAGGGCCACCATAGAAGAAATATGCAAAACCCGCTCCACATTAGCCACAGGTGTTACATACTCCCAACCACCTCTACACAGGATACAAGTTACAAACACACACACCTGTCATGTATGGGATTAGAACCACTACCTAACTAGTATATTCCACTACAGCACTATACAGTTAGAGTACATGCCATGGACATTACTGGAGTACTCCTTCCTCAAAGGTCTATTTCACAATGAATGACATCAGCAGGATTACCAAGGTAGGGCATTTCAAATGTACTGCGAGTGAGTAGCCTAAAATGCATTGCTCCCTACACAGACATTGAGACACACACAAAACATCCACAGCCGCTATGTGCAGGTATAGAACCCATGAACAAGGTCTGTATTACACTACAGCATGTAGCTGTTATAGGACGCACCATGGGGATTACTAGAGAACTCCTTCCCCAAAGGTGTATTTCACAAGGAATGACGTCAGCAGGATTGCCAAAGTAGGGAATTTCAAGTGTACTGCGGGTGACTAGCCTATAATGCATTGCTCTGTACACAGACATTGAAACACACACAAAACATCTGGAACTGCCATGGTTGGGGATGGAACCCTACCACAGTTCTAAATTGCACTCTAGCAGTATGCAGTTACCAGACATGCTACAGAGACTACTTGGCTACAATATTCCCAGAGGTGTATTTCTAGGTGGGTGACATCAGCAACCTTGCCAATGTTGAGTATATGAATCGTAAGGAGTGTGAGTACCCTAAAAAGCATTGTTCTTTACCCTAAAAAACATTGTTCTTTTCTCAGTCAGACACACACACACACAGTTGTCAAGTCTGGGGTTAGAACACCTACCTAACTACTTTATCACACTACAGCAGTGCACAGTTACAGGACATGCTATGGAGATTACTGGGCTACAACCTTCCCAGAGGTGTATTTCTAGGTGGGTGACATCAGCAGCCTTGCCGAAGTTGAGTATATGACTTGTAAGGAGTGTGAGTACTCTAAAAAGCATTGTTCTCTACTCAGTCAGAGACAGATGGATACACAGACACAGTTGCCAGGTCTGGGGTTAGGACACCTACCTAACTACTTTATCACACTACAGCAGTACGCAGTTGCAGGACGCTCTACAGAGATTACTAGGTTATAACCTTCCGAGAGGTGTATTTCTAGGTGGGTGATATCAGCAGCCTTGCCAAAGTTGAGTATATGAATTGTAAGGAGTGTGAGTACTCTAAAAAGCATTGTTCTCTACTCAGTCAGAGACAGATGGACACACACACACACACACACACACACACACACACACACACACACACACACACACACACACACACACACACACACACATACACACACAGTTGCCAGGTCTGGGGTTAGAACACCTACCTAACTACTTTATCACACTACAGCAGTATGCAGTTACAGGACACACTACAGAGATTTTTGGGCTACAACTCTCCCAAAGGTGTATTTCACATTGAATGACCTCAGCAGGCTTGTCATAGTAGGGCTATGGGGAGGGCGGTGTGTGCATGGAACATAACCCATTCATCTAGGGGTGACACACCACATGCGGGCACACATGGGGTCATATGTCACAGGTACGTGTATGCAGCTACTAGATGACTACTTCCTTGTACAGTCATGTTGCACAGCTGGCACGTGCACCACATAGTCTGTAATGCTGACAGATACTGGTGGCTAGTATCTGCAGTGGGTGATATCTGCACCTCATGTGTTTGGGGCCCTTTGGCTGTGTGCTGGGTGGGACAGGACTGGATGGCTCCTTGTCACAGTGACCCTCTTCCACACATCTATGTACGTCTACCTTTGGCTTATTTTAGTGTGTTGTCCTGACATATATGTCTATATTCCTATCCACTGTGTGTGCAAAGCATGAGTGGTGCATACTGACAAGTGTCTGCACTAACAACTGCAACTGCCAGATATGTCTGGTCCACTGGTGTTTGCAGTCATGGCATTCATGTGTTTGTGTGTGAGCATGCCCAGTATGACCTTTCAGTATGTTGTGAACTGACATTGCTTTCTTTTCTCTGTGTGTGTAAGCATGCCCAGTATGGTTGTCTGTATTGAATTTGTGGATCGTGTCCAGGTAGTTTGTGCTGTAGTGCTGACCTTTGTGTTGTACACCAACAGGTAGCATGCTGTCTCTGCAGGGTATCCATCGATCATTTGGCTTTGACTGGTACTACATTTCTGCATAGCAGGGGGGCACACCTGACTGTTTGTACATTTCTACACAGGCGTGGGGGGGCACACCTGACTGTTATTACATTACTATGTAGGATGGGGGAGCACACCTGACTATTTCTACATTTCTACACAGGGTTGGGGGGCACACCTAACTGTTTTTACATTACTATGTTGGATGTGGGGGGCATATGTGAAACGTACACATTCGCTATGACCATACTGGTATGTCAGGTACTCCATGTCATTCTGCATTGCTAACTATCATGCTGATTAGAGGCATACCAGTGTACTACAGATCATGGCTTTGGTTGCCCTACATATTATTGTCTGACTTCCTACCCTTCAGAACTAACATCCCACTGCCTGCCCTGCTGTGGTCAGTCTGTGTAGGCCTGGGGGGTTTAACCATAGCCATCATTCTGGGGCCATGGCACAGGCTCTGTTTGGGTTTGTCTACACCTGTCCTGCTGGCTAGACTGTTGTTGGGTATGTGAACCATCCTGACTGGCATGTGTGGGTCATATGGACTCACACGTTGCACAGCACATTTCCTGCAGCGGGTTCTGTCACCCTGTGTAGTACTGGCTACTATGGTGACTCCAGTATGTGTTACAGATGTCATGCTGCCACTATGGGTGTCTACTGTCTGCTGCCATAACATTCCGCCACCAAATTCCGTTGCATGCTCACATCCATACCATAGTTACAGGTAATAACACATCCTACTCCATTTTGCAATTGGTAGGTTGATTGACTTACCTTGCGGGTGTGCCAGACTTGTGGATGGTGCTGGAGGGCTGCCTATGTCGGATGCACATTGTACACTCCCTATACATGGTTGAGCACAGGTAGTGTCATATTTGGCATCCCTTTTACTGTATGTGCAAGTCAGAGAGAGATGTCATTCCCTGGGTCCCTACTGTGTCAGTGCATGCGCTATTGGTTGCCTCTTTGCCAAGGCCAGGGCATACTGGGCATTCCTCCTTCTGCCCACTGGGGCAGGCTCAGGCTGTTCCTCCTCTGGGTCACTCTGTGCCTGTGCAGGCCTTGGCATTGGTGGGATTGCTGTGTGGTCCTGCCCCATGCTGTTCCTGCTGCAGCTGTTTCTGCAGGATCTTATTGTGTAGCATAGCACATACCATAACAATTTGGGTACATGTAGTTGGTGAATACTGCATGGCTCCATCAGATGTATCCAGACACTGGAACCGGGACTTGAGCATCCCAAACACACGCTCTGTTATATGTCTGGCCTGTGAGTGTGCCTCATTATGGTGTTGTTCAGGTGTGTGTGCATTTCTGATGTGTGTCATCAGCGACGACTCCAGTGTGTACCCAGCATCCCCCACTAGGTGACCATAGGGGATGTCCCCATTGGCAAATCTCTGGTACAGCTGTGTCAGATGCCATATGTGGGAATCGTTATAGCTTCCAGGGCAGCCAACACACACATTCATTATAATGCCCTGGGCATCGCAAATGACCTGGCAGTTGATGGAGGGGATGCCCCTGCGGTTGATGTAGGCCCTACCCTGCTCACCGGGTGGTGCTTTGATGTGTATGTGCATGCAGTCTATAGCACCCACTACCCCAGGGTATTCTGCTATTTGGTGGAAGAGATGCATATTGCTGGTCAACACCTCACAGGTGTTGAGGAAATATACGTGCTCACTAGCATGTGTTGACATGGCATCCAGGAACTGGTGGAATACTCTGGATGCTGATGCCTGTGAGATCTCCATGTTATCCCCAATTGTGCTTTGGGAGGTGCCTGTGGCTAGCATACCTAGGCCTACACATACCTTGGTATCCACTGGTATGGGTTCCCCTTGGTCAGTTTGGTATGTCAGGTGTGGCCGGCACAGCTCAACAATTTGCTGTAGGAAATCTTTGTCCACCCTATAGCACTCCACTATCTCCAGCTCATGTAGCCCCTGATAGGTTACCCTGGGTCTGTACACTCTTCTCTGTCTCCTCACTGTGGGTTATTTGGCAGCATTCACATCCTCATCACCCTCAGCCTCTAGTACATGTTGTTCTATGTTGCCTGCAGCCCTTCTCATTTTGTAGGTTTGTTTGTTAAAATTTCCCCGCTTGTATACACCGGTGGTGTAGAGTGTGGGAAAAACCAGAGGGGAAGGTGTTTGCTTAGTTTATAGTAGTGTTCTGGGCTGGGCTGGTCTGCTGCCTGTGTAATTGGCTGATTCTGATACATTCACCTGCCAGCTAAGCTAGTTCTCCTTGATTACCTTCCTACTGCTGTTTTCCCTTCCCATTGCCTTCCTGTTTAAGCTCATGTGCACGCCGTGCAAACAGAGTGCTCAAATGTGCACACTGCTGCAATTTCCCGGTTTAACTTTTTTTTTCTTCCTATAAAACCCAGTGCGCACACCCGCTTAGGCTTTGTAAAGAGTGCTAGGCAGGTTTAGACACCCCCCCCCCAGCTTAGCTGTGCTAAGCTAGGAGCATTCCTGAGTTACAGGGCTCCAATCCACTTACAGTATGCCTGACACCCCCATGATGTCACCTATATCCTAGACTTGCACCCAGCTATTCATACTCTTACACTTTTGGGACCTGCCTCACATGCTGGGGAAAACTGGGATTCACTATCCTTCCCCTTATTTGCATAGGATTCCCTGCTAATGCATAGTTACATGTCTCACACTGAGCTTTCCCTCTTAGCAACCATTACTCACTGGCCAGGTTGTCTTCTGGCTGCCATTGACTTGCATGGCAGAATACTGAATTTAGTTAGAATGCTTATTTTAGGTTTATTTTATTATTTTCTCCTGATCCCATTTGCACACCACTGCCCTATGCTTAAACAGCCGGAATTGGCTAAAAAAATAAAAGTTGATTTTTTTATTTTTGAAACAGTGTGCAATGCCAATGGATTTATACTTGGTTACTGGCATGCTTCCTCAATGATATGCAGCCTTTATTTGGAGCTGTCATAGCTCTGTTTCAGATTTTGCAGAAATGTACTCGGTTACTAAATGAGTACATTTCTGCAGATAGCACTAGTCTTGCACGGACTATTGCAAAGCTTTCTGGATTGCAAAATCACCTCATTTGCTTGAATTTCTCCTGCAAATTAGGTGATTTGCATACCAGGGCTTAGTCCGTGCATGATTAGTGCAGGAGCTCTCGTGCATGCCCCTGCAGGCTGTTCCTGGATCGCACAGCAGATATATTGCCTGTCAGAGCTCCTGCACTAATCATGCATGCCATGCAGGGCATAGAGAATCTGGGGGTATATTTTTTGTACTTTGCTTACTGCATAGTATAACTTTGCTGGGTGCGATTGCATGTCAAGTATACTATCAGTATTAAGCATTCAGAACTATGTAATAACTTACAGCGGTTTGGAAAGCAATTCACTGTCTTTTGCTTATCATATAACTTGTATTCTTTGACATCTTAGCATATGATCCAAATTATTATGATTATTTACCTTTAGACAGGAAGAAGTAACATGGTCAGTTTGTAGAATTGTAAGAACTCCAGCAGCAGCACACTAGTTCTCATGACTCCAAGAAGTTTCAGTTGTTGGAGCAATATGTCATTCTAATTTTGCCAGCAGCAAAATCTGTTTTATTATATAAGTTAACTGTGTACATGCAGGAATATAGAAGCCTGCAGTTGAAAATGAACACTCCATCACTTGCAATTCACAGAAAAATGCCCACAAGTGAATCCAAGCCACCTCCACACCACACACCAAATAATCAAACCTCTCCAAGCCACCAAAAAAACAACACAAAACATCTGAAAGTATCCCAATAACCAAAAAGCCACTGCACTCAAAGAAGTAACATTTAATGATTAAGCAAGCACTATTTGTAGAAGATGTTTAATAAAAAGAAGACTGTCATTTTTTTAAGGAGACATGCATTAAAAGAATGACAGTTGTGTGTGATCCAGGTTTAACTTGTAAAAGTGTAAGTGTTTAATTATTTGATATCATTTCAATGATAACTTTTATATATGTAAAAAATCTATATTTTTTATACTTTGTTTATAATATAGCATGTCTTTCCTGGGTGCTATTGCATGTCAGTTATACTATCAGTAGCATACTACTGGTCCATTTTAAGAACCCAGAATGTAACTTAACATGCCTCTTTGGTTTCATTTGTTGCATCTTGTATTATATTTAATAGTACATTACTCAACTATGCCAAGATATCACAAAGTGTGCCAACTAACATAAGTTTCATCATAATAATGATTACTGTTTAATAAGATGAATAGTTTAACCTTTTAAACTTTAAGTGAAAATAAGAAAAGTATAAAAAGCGGCTTCCACAAAAACGAGAGGATAAAATTCTTCTTTAATAAAAGGTAATTCTTAAAAGCATTCGAAAAAGTCTCAGGCCAAAACCAAAAAAAATGGATAAGTGCTTTCAGTGTATTGGTAAGTGAAAATAAGTGGCTTTAATTTCATATATAGCATTTAAAAAGTGAACTAGTAACCATTTGAAGTAGGGAAATAAATAAATGATTTACCTTGTAAAAAGTAATATGCAGCACCTGTTCATAAGTATTCAAGCACTTCTTTAAATTATTACAAATTCATAACCATGAAATGCTTTGATTTTGATTTGTCCTTCAGTTTTCTACTATTTTTGTCTTTTATTAACCATCTCTTGTTACAGTTCTCTTCAAAGAAGTTGATAGATTCCAGTTCATTTCTTCTGTTCTTTTCTTTCTAGGATTTTATTTTTCTGTATAAAGTCTATTGCACCTTCCAATGTGATAAAAATCTTTCCTTCTAGAAGTTGAATCCTTACTTTTGCTGGAAACAAGATTTGTGCTTTAATGTTGTTTTTTCTTTAAGCTTTTAACAAGTGGAACCCGTGCTTTTCTCTTGGACATCACTAAAGTAGAATAGTCATTGTCAAATCTTATAGTATTTCCTTTCATTTTAACTGCACTATTAGTCCATGCAGCTTTTAAGACTAAATCCTTATCTTGACTTGAGAAAAGTCTTATGATCACTGATCATGGTGAATGTTTTTTTTTTAAAGATGAAGTAGAAAGTGATCTATGTACCCTTTTGATGCCAAAGATAAAGCTTCAGGCAGGTTCAAAGTTTTAGGCAGCCAACTATTATAGCAATAACCCACGCCTGGGTGTGGGTAATGCTGGATTTACCCACGGTATAAAGACAACCATGGGTAAATCCAGCATTACCCACACCCAGAAGTGGGTTATTGCTATTATACCATGGTGTTAGTTTGTTTTGTATTATGTTTGTATTGTTGTTATTTATGTTTTTGTTTGCTTTTTTTGTATTCTTCCACTTTTTGTGAGATAAAATAGTCCACACTTTCAGTTTGTGTTTATTGTTTATTTCCGTTTTAATTTAAATACATGTTATTTTTTAGTTTTTCAGGAAATGTTAGGAAAGGGCTAGGTGGTGCTTGGTATAATATAGTTTAAGCAGTGTAGAAGTTTATAACGTGTAGTTATGTTTTAGTAGTTATAGGTATGTTGAAATGTGGTGTAGTTTTAATTTGTATTAATTTTTTTAAAATATGTACTTTTACTATTTGGTCACTAGATGGTGGTGTTGTATGCACTTTTATTAGATGTATGCTGATGTGGACGTTCGGTATGGTGTGTGTTTCTGACTTTGCAAAGGATGTGTGGTGTGTTTTTAGTATGTACATTTTTGGAGTTGTCTGTGTATAGGTATTGTAGGGAATATAGGTAAGTGAATGGTTTTATGAGAATGCTTGGTTTTATTGTGTTATAAGTGGTGGTTATGTAGTGTGTGTGTGATGTATTTGCGACTGCATGGCTTTTTATTTTTTTAGTGTTCGAGGTGAGGGAATGAGGAGTGTAGTATGGAAATTGGTTAGTTTTCTGTGTTTTCATTAAATTGTTGTGTGTTTTGGGTATTAGATTTACTTTACTTTACTGTTTATTTGCTGTCGCCACATGATATTTAGGGACCGGACTTTTTGCGTTGTTTCTTGTAGGATTTACTATGTGCACGCTGGTTGGATTAGCCAATCAGCATGTACGTTTGTCGGGTTTGCGATGTTCGCATGGTATAATAAGGAATTTAATCATACTGTCTCCCTGTTCTTTTTCAGGAATCCCGTAAATCCTGATTTATTCCTTCTAGATCTGTTCTCCAAGTGTTCTGTTTTATCCGCTGTTTTGTTTCAGAGGAAATTCAGTGTTATTCTCATTTTCAAACAATCTTCCATCAAAATCAGACATCGCCTCTTCGATACCAGAGATTTGTGATGATTGTTGTCTAAGGGATTCACTCACCACCTCAACTTGTTTTTTACATTCCTTTTTAAAACTGTCCATTTTGCTTTCTAATTTATCTGTCTTTACAGATAACTCACTGATGTTACTTAGTATAGCCTGTATGCCTTTTTTCATTGTACTGTCCTGTACACTGGGCTTAGAGTGACTCATTCTGAAACAATTAGTTCTTTCTAGTTTTCTTGACAGGAAAAAGCAGCAAAAAGAGTTTCAAACTAAATCTTTCAGCAGTTGTGCAACTATAAATCTATCAATTTTAAAATGTTCTATTTGAGTTTTTTAGTAAAAATCTTATTGGATAGGTTAAAATGAAGCAGAGCTAAAAAACAGTGCTGTTAATTGCGCACCATCTTGCCTCCCCCCACTTATGTTCTTTGCTTTTTCCAGATATTTACTTGTTATCAATATCAACCTGCATTTTCTCCTTTTGTACATTGTGTTGAGGTGTCACATCAGCAGTGACCGTCACCTACAGCCAATAAGGTTGTTAGAGTTGCTAACACATTTTTTTTTTATTTTAAAAAAAAATCTTTTTTTTTTGGAACAGCTATGCTTGATGACATTGTTATAAATAGTGAGCGGTGTTCAAATAAGTAATATAAGTCAGTCTGTGAGGTTTCAGCTTCCTTCTCTGTATGCAGGAAAGTAGATAAAAAGTATACTTGTAACCTCAGATGGCTACTGCACTCCACGTTTAAAATGTGCACACATCTTCAAATATTACTATCTGCACTGTACCGAAAAAGGAATAATATTTGCAGTTGTACCTCTCTCTAACCATAGAAAACAAATCTCTGTTTTCAGGAGAAGTTTAGTCAGTTATTATTACTGCCTTCTGTAAGCCATGACATTTTATTACGATAATCAGAAAAAAATTGTTCTCATTTAGAAGGTAGTTTTTACCTGACACTTCTCTGACTGTGTCTGATTTATTCACTACTGTTGCACCTGGTAGTTTCTGCAGCTGGCAGGCTATCAACCAATACAAACCTGGATAGATAGATAGATAGATAGATAGATAGATAGATAGATAGATAGATAGATAAATAGATATATGAATGCATGGAAGAAACATTCCTGACCTTGGATTAAGTTTTGCAAGAAAAGTGAACATTCTTTTACGATGTGAAATATAACTTCTATTCAAAATCCGTGGAATTCAGCAATTCATTGCTTGAGGAGGCTATCAGGTAATTTATATCATGATACAACATGCATGTAGTGCTGCAGAAGCTGTTGCTATTGATTTTTCACTCAGTGCTTTGTGTTCAATGTCTGGCTTTCTTTCAAGCTTTTTAAATCCATGAGCCCAGCCTAGGCATTTTATATTTACTGTAGGGATGATATGTCATTCTAATTTTGCCAGCAGAGAGATCTGTTTCATTATATAAGTTAACTGTGTACATGCAGAAATATAGAAGCCTGCTGTTGATTCCAAGTGCAAAGCACTGAGGAGGGCAATGGCTATGAGGTGCTAAAGATCCTTGTCCTGTAGACCTCAGTTTGATTCCTTCAGTTTTTATATCTGTACTGTTTGAACAAACCCTTTCTTCAGCTCAAGGTGTATGAGCCAGAACTGAAAAGAAGCAATTGGGGTTACTAGATCCTTTCTGCTTAAAATTAGTAAATTGACATGTCAATGAGACTTAGCTTTCCTGGTTTTATTTTAATATATAAATAAACTTGAAGTTTTCATTAACTTTTACTAGCACTAATATTTCAAATCTAAGGCCTTCCCAGTTAGTGTAATTGCATTTAAACTGTCCACTCGATAGACAGGAATGGAAACGTTTTAAATAAAAGCCTGCAGTAAGATGACACTATTTTTCAGTCCGCACTATATTTTTGTGTAAGTACATTACCATATCTGTCTACACTTCACCCCTTTATAGAGTTCTGCAAGTACTTTGGAGAGTCATTACTCATAGATGTGAAATTAATATTTCATGACAATTTTTGATTTTTTTCTTAGACATAGTGGCTGTTCATCCTAAGATTTCTCATTTTCCACAAATGTATGCCATTTAAAAGCATAATGTTATAGAAAACATTTTTCTTCTTAAAAAGTGCACGTCACACAAATACACACTGCTTATTCTGTACACCAGGCCATCTGCTTACTGAGTAACAAAATGTTAGTATTTAAGATGTACAACTGATGTGGACCCTCTTTTAAGTCTTAACCCTGATTCATGGGGTGAGACAGTGAAGAATGTGAATTAAGATACTGCTCGCACTAAATTTCAAAATCTCTATGGACATTTAACAATTTCATCTCAGTTACTGAGCATAAACTGCAGGAAGCCAATAGGCTGTATAGATAATAAAAATGTGTTTGTGATTTTCAGGAAAAGCAGTTTCATATGACAAAAATATACTCCTACTCTGCTATTGAACCCAACAATTTCTGCACGCACCCTGCTGCAAATGAGCAGTAAAGTTTTTGTTATAATGAATCACTGTGCATAGAGCTACTCCAAGCTGTTAGCATGAAAAGAAAATGTAATGACTAGTATACAGTTAGGACAGCAAAAATTCCTTCTCTAGTTATTTGCTCCCAATACCCTGGTTCCTTTGCCAGTTTTCTCCAATAAATTCCAGGCCTCTGTTGCCTGTTTTCTGTGCCCTTACTTGCTGCCATCCTTATTGGGAAAATCTCCTTTCTCCATTCTCATTTTGGCTTGGTTCTTAGAATACTTTCTGCTACTTTCTAAATATACTAATAAGCACACATCACTATTAAGTGCAGAAAAGGCCAAGCGAGTATGAATGGAGGGCAACATATGAAGCTCAGGCAAGATCATTGCTAACAAGGGGATGGTGTACTGACACTAAGAAAATAAGAGGAGTGGAAAAGAGACACAGCCGAGCTTAAGTGCTAATATGCATAGTATTGCAACATCAAGCAGCAAATCAGAGAAATCTAGGGAAAACACACTGAAGTAAGATAAAATGATGTCCATAACCCATCTGCCGCATGCTAAACAGGAATACATTGAATCTTTGCTGTAACATGTTGTTGCACAGTGCTGTTGTGTAGCAAATGGTAGGATACCTATAAAAGAACACAGACTATGCTTTAGCATACTGTAGATGTGATACCAATAGAAGCTTCACCTGCTACCTGACCAAATGTGGCATAGAAACAGCTCAGCAGTAAATATGGTTTAACTTTAGTGGGGTAATAGTTTACACAAATGACAAAAATTTATATGAGCTTCAGTTACTGGGACAAGCAGACAGACAGACGGAAGACTACTGCTAGGACTCTCCCACCCTGAGACTGTTTCTAGGACAGAAAGACAGACAACTAGAGCACAGTTCATCCCTTCCTGAGCAACATTGTTGTTCATCACTTCCACCATAGCTGCTGTGGACAGTAGGCAGATGCTTAAAGCCAGCTCTTGTCAGCACAAAGCACCCAGCTACTCATCACTTGTATCTGCATACACATTACTGAAGCAAGAATGTCTGCACCAGACTCAGTCCTTTGTATTTTGGAAAAAAGGACTTGCTCATCACCATTCTATCCAGCTTCTTGCCTGTATCATATTCACATGTTGGTATATTCAGACATGTAATGAAGGTTTTTGCTGTTTCCAACCGTGACTCCTAACCACTCATTTTCTTTATCCAGGGTCCTTCCTTGCCCAAGCCTTTCTGCTGCTTATCATTTCCAACTGCAGTTGCCAGCACAAACAGACAGGCAGATGGATAGACAGACAGAAGAGAATAGTAAGTCCGCATAGGAATCTGTGTCCTACTTCATTTTTGGAAGGACTTGTTATTGTCTCCTTTGGAAGAGTTTATTATTCTCTGTATTACATTCCCCTTTTGGTATAGACAGATTTGTTTAGCAGGCGTTTGCTTTTTGCTAACTTCACTTCTAACCAACCAAATAATTTACCTTGTCTAGGCTTCCTTCCAGTTTGAGATATACTGCAGGTAGACATCCAGAACCACACATTCTGCTTAGTACTTTATTGGCTGCTTCATATTTTTGAAAGACACAAGCACCATCTCCTTTGGAAATAACCCTCAGCATCTCTTTCTGTATTTGTTGTCTGGTTATAGGGTGTCATGTGGTGTTTCCCTCAAGTTTGTCCTTCCATTAGGCTCCTTGTAATTCATCTGCTGCTCCTCTGTCATGTTCTTAGTCACTGCAATTATCTACTTACTAATTACCTGTCTGAATCATCCCGGTTCTGAATAAGTATATGTTATTGTAATTAAACAGTTCATAGGATACATACTCCTGCTTGTAAAACATGTCCTTTAATCCTAGGCTAAACCAAAATATTTTGCTTGATTACTGCATTGGCTTTTGAACATTACATTTTTTGTCATTGCGGCCGTTTTGCCATTGCTTTCATTTTGGACATGAATAAAATGGGATAATCACCTGTTTTGGTTAGTTATATCTAAAGTCAATCTTGCATAGTACTGGCACAACCTAGCCCTATAAGATATTATATGCTGTTGTTTGTACACACTACAGAAGTGTTGTTATGTTAAACACAATTTGCTAACATTTCTGTTTGCTACATATGCCATTTTTTAATCAAACAAAAAGTGGTACTAAACCTACTAGGTTAATAAATAGCTCTATAGAGCCTTTCCTAATAACTCTTCTGCTCTGTAACTCTAGAGTCTCACGGAAAGCCTGTCTGCACTTACCCAGTAAATCTTGACTATTTACCGATCTTATGTTAGATATTAACTCAAGACCCGCGTTGGTCGTGCTGCGGTAGCATTGTCGCCTCACAGTAAGACGCTGTCCGGTTTGATTCTCAGCTAGAGCGTCTTCTGTGTGGAGACATGCGTGAATGGGTGTACCTTCGTTGAAGGTTGTGCGTCAGGCCTGGCAAGCCGGTAAGTAAAAATCAACTGCCAATCATTAGTGGACCGGAGTTCCGCTGTGGCGACCCCTAACCGGGAAAAAGCCGAAAGACACAAACAAATGTTAGATATTAACTCAGTTCCACAGAGGCAGTACTGATAAGGTTTCACTTCCTGGCTTTTAGTGTAATGTTAATTCTGCCAGATCACATTAGGAGGCCCCTTCCTAAAACACTCATAAGCAGCAGACAATTAAAAGTTTGACTATTTGCTACTCAGTAGTTAAAAGTTAGCAACCACTTGATTGCTAGATTAACTAGTACTAATTCATTGTATCCTGCCCTTCATATGATATCTGAACAAAGGGACAGCTGACATGACCTGTAACTAACCTGACTGGTTAGTACCTTGCATTTCTCCTACAGTGAAGAATATGCTGTCATTATGTCAAAAGGTATACAGATATTACATTTCTGGCATTGTGCATACTGCTGAGGGAATATGTTGTCAAAATGGTAGGAAAATGTATCACTGCTACATAATTTAAATCTGTCTAATAGTAATAATTACTGGAAAGTTGCAGTTTGACCAAATGGTCAAACTGGTTATTTTTCTGTTTTCTCTATGCATGTTTAAGAGTGATCCCCTTTGTTAGCTGCCCAACAACCTTCATCTTCAAATGAAAAGATTTTACTGTTTCTTAGATTCTCTGGTTCGAGATTAGTTAACAAGAGCACTGAAGTATGAAGCTGAAAAAGAAAGGGATATGTGCAGTACTTTTAGGTACAATGAATATGGCCTACCAAATATGTGTATTTGTAACACTTTAGGACTCTGGCTTTTATAATGACAACACTCAGTAGTCATGAAATGCAGTGTGCAGCAAGGTAGTGGTTTTACCTTGTAGCGAGACATGACTGAATTACATGCATTGACCATGTTGCCAAACTAATGCTCCCACCCTTCCAAAATTCAATTTAAACATTTTCTAGAAATGAATTACTAAAAGTATGAGAAATGCCTCATGTCTCTTACAGTGATCCCTGTTTAAAACATATACAGATGCTTACTGAATTTATAACTGTCTCAGCATGATGTCTCATAAATTAAAGCTGCTTAGAAGACAAAGTCCATAAACTTTAGAATGTGAGCTGTACTAATCACAGTCTACAAAGCCTTATGCACAGGTCATCACGGACCATTTGGTCAAGCTGCAACTATCTGGATACTACTCGTCAAGGCTGAAGGCTGCATAGTTACTCTATGTGGGATTGAAATTTATGTGAAACTACTGTATGCTTTATAAAAGATTTTTCTCCATTTTCGGTGATTGTATGACCATGGAGTTGGTATATGTGAGTGCAGGGTGGGGCTGGGGGGGTTGAGAGGCTTGCCCCCATCATGGGTAATGGGAGGAGGGCTTCCTGTAGATACATTAAGTTCTAGTTTATGAGTGTTTTTTTTGTGCTGTCAGCCTGTCGAGATCAACAATCATTGTTCATTTGATTCTACATTGATTTTTCATAGGGGAAGCATCCACGAACTAGGTAAAAAAATGTATTGACAACTAAGGAGAAATATCACTAATCAGCCCTCTAGTCATAGTATCAGAAAAACTCTTGTAGAAGAAATTAATTTGTAATTTGGGGGAGAACTGGATAATGTCAGACACTCAACACAGGCTTGTAGCTGAAACTTGTGCCAGTGTTGTGTCAGTCTCTGAAACTGTGCCATGCCTACTCTGAATAACCAGCTTTGTGAAGGCTGGATAAATTATAAAAGAAAAAAAAAATATATATATATATATATATATATATATATATATATATATATATATATATATATATATATATATATATATATATATATATATATATATATATATATATAGGTCTACTTTAGTTGACCGAGACGCCACTTCACCGACACGCAGAAGACCGAGACCAAACGACCGAAAACACATAATACCGACAACTCACAAAACCGAACACCATAACACCGACACACAAAACATAAACTACACATTACACACAACTACATATCCACTAACCTTAACCCAAACCCTAACCCTAAGGTCCAACACTACTGCACACTTACCCTACCCGCACCCTAACCCTAACTCACTTAACCCACCCATAAACCTAAAGTCTGTCACTATCGCACACTGACCCTACCTGCACCCTAACCCTAACTCACTTAACCCGCCCTAAAATATAAAGCCCGTCACTATCCCACACTCACCCTACCCGCACCTTAACCCTAACTCACTTAACCCGCCCTTAAACTACACTCTGTCACTATCACACACTTACCTTACCCGAACCCTAAGTCCGACACTACCACACACTCACCTTTCCTGCACCCTAACCCTAAATCCCTCACTATCGCACACTTACCTGTCTGCTCCCTAACCCTAAATCCCTCACTATTGCACACTTACCGAGTCGCGCTCACATATTCCCCATGTCAGTCTTTCGGCTGTCGGGATTTCACTTTGTCGATCACCTTCGTTTTTGGTTGTTTGGTCTCTGTCTTCTGCGTGTCAGTGAACTGGCATCTCGGTCAACTCAAGTAGACCCATATATGGATATATATTAGGCACTCTTACCTCCCCAGGGTACTTGCAGACATTGGCATAAATTTATGCAGAATTGTTAGGATTACTTGGCTAAGAGCACCCAAGTAACTAAATGTTTTTTTTTTCACTTATGCTGCTTCAAGAACCCTCAATGGGTTTATCCCATGGATCATTCTTGGGTGCTGTAATATTTCCCATAGATGTAGATAAACTGTTACAGCTTTATGGTGGTAATGTCTCTGTTGTCGATAACCGCATTCTTATTATTCATGAGGACAGTATATCACTGGTATAAAAATATTCCTGAGGTACTTTATGAAGCACTAGCTAAAAACTTTTGTTGAAACCTAAAAGATCCAAAGATGCACTATTTGGCCAGAAATATATTTCTTCTGACTAGAATGAGCTACTTAGGATTCACACAATAAAAAGAGGGAATCTGGAGTTGGTTTCCATTATAAACTATTTAACACTTAATACTGATCAAAATCTGTCCTTAAGATCACCTCCATTTAACCGTAGCTTACTTACACAAATAATCACAGGTCCTGTAGCATTTAAAGATCTACTTCGATGACTCTTGATGCTGCATTCAGGCATCAGTTTTGGTGCCAAAGAATAATGCATGATAGCCTATATTTGCAAGACTTCAGATATATTTCATGGACAAGGTAGCTAGTACATACAGTTCAGTATCTTGGTTTGTAGCAGTAGCTTTTGCTAGACAACATAGATATACTACATTAAAAGGACCTGGGTGAATGGCCTTGAGCAGTAAACTGAGCTACTTTCAAGTAAAACTCTCTTACTGGATAATATATCAAGACAGTTTATCTCAGTTAAAGAACATGCTATAGTGATACATCCTCCCAAGAAAAATCAGGTCAGATGATATTTAAACATTTAGCTTTAGAGTAAAGTAATTGGTGACAAAGTGTACAGAAATTATACCGCTTTATAAAAACTCTCTTGCAACTGATATAATCTGTGAATTTAGCTAACTCTAATATTACTAAGGGCTTGCCATTCAAGTAGTATGTTTTGCTATGATTTCCCCTTAATGATCTTAGCTGAAGCGTAAATGAATTCCAGTGTGAAACTATTATCAGCTTTGCTCACTCATGATTTCCTTGTTGCCTAGAAGAGCTAATCTGGTTAAAACAGAATAATGTAATATAATAAACAAATAAACAAAACAATAAATAAATAAATGTGATAGCAAAAGCAAAAACTTGATGGCACAGTGTATCTCATATGGTGCATAATACAAGAGAGCACAGAAAAAAAGAGCTACACTGCAATACACTATCAAACAAATTACATTATACAACGACACCCCAATAATATTCTAAAACATGCACGCTGATTGGTCAGTGTGCCCGTTGTAAATCAGACTTATACTAATGGAAAAAGGTCTGGTCGCCCGGACTTTTTCCATTAGTATAAGTTTTTTTTTTTGTATGTGTTGAACAGCAATGGAGAACTGAAGAGCTCTGTTGCTGTTATCTCGCTATGTTAAAAGCATTTAACATAGCGAGCTAGATTAAAAAAAAGCAATGGAGATCTTCCTTTCTCTGTTGCTGTTTTTAAAGCTGTCTCACTATGTTAAACAGGTTTAACATAGCGAGACAACTTTAAAATAAAGCAACGGAGAAAGGAAGATCTCCATTGCTTTTTTTTAAGCTATCTCGCTATGTTAAATGCATTTAACATAGCGAGACACTTTTAAAAAGCAACAGAGATCTTCCTTTCTACATTGCTTTCTCTACACACAGCTCTGATGTACTGCATAAGCATAAGCATGCGCAGTACATCAGAACTGCTCCAGAATACCAGACAGCTGCGGAAGGGCAGCAAGGAGGCATTATACAATGCCATTATTTAAGAAAAGTAAGTATTTTTTCTTAAATAATGTCATTGTATAATAGCAATAACCCACGCCTGGGTGTGGGTAATGCTGGATTTACCCATGGCTGTCTTTGTTTGGCCACTCGGGCTTTGCCCTCATGACCAAACCACGCCAACCGTGGGTAAATCCAGCATTACCCAAACCCAGGCATGGGCTATTGCTTAAATATCCAATGGCAAGGGCATCAGTAAAAGATACAAACTGATATCACACACATGACAGGGTAAGAACAACAACAAAGTGCATGTGAAGCTATTGCAGAAAAAGAAAGAAAGGTGTAATGGGGCTTGTGCCTGCACACCACAGGGGCCCATTCAAATATCACCAACAGTGTCTCATTTAGTGAAACACATAGTGCAAAAATTATGCATTTAAACATACTCAAGTCACCCAGGATTTGCAGAAAAACAACAAGGCACTGTTACTACATTTCTGAAAAGGACCCAGAGAACTGAACACACAGCCATAACCAGTACTGGTGTTGTGTGCATGCTCATGTGGATAGGAACAGACATTGCAGCTGCATGCCAACAATGACCAAGATGATACAGTGCCCGGAGAATGGGCATACACATAAGCAGTACATGCAATGGTCATTAATAACGCTAGACATGTGTGGGTACATGCACAGCATGTGAGACAGGAAAATCCTACACATGTGCAGGTCTGGTGAAAAGGACTGTGTAATATATATGCATACTATATGCTGTACAGTAGAGAATGAACATAAAAAGGGAACAATTAGCAGGAAACAACTTTGTCAAGCTAGCCCACAACCAACACAGGACTGCAACAACCCTCTCACACATGCACACTTACCACATGGCAGCACAGATAACACACACACACACACACACACACACACACACACACACACACACACACACACACACACACACACACACACACACACATACAACAACAACAATAATAATAAATGCTATGGAGGAAGTGGAGGAAAAAGCTTACGTGATGTCAAATCCAGACTACATACAGACCCAACTAGACATTTTACTGACCAGGCATTTTGCAATAACCAGTTTATCAAGGGGCACTGGCAGAGTCACATGACAAAAGATGTATTGTGTCTGGAAAACTTGCAGACAAGCTGAACATACAATACTGACAGATACAGTATCACAGTCAGTATCATGGACAGAAAAAAGGATGGAGATAATAAACTGTCTATGGTGGGTTGCCAATAATGCAGCAAAGAGTACCAAGCATGGTCAAATCTAAACTACTAAACGTGCATGGATAATACTGAATTACAAAAGTATACTGCACTAATTAAAAAAAGATTTTTATTACATAAGTACTTTGATGGGAAGGGCTGCAGTTCCTGTACCCCCAAAGTGCATGGGCAGCATCTTCCATACCCTATAAATACACTTTTTTAGCTAGTGTTGACTTGGAAGCATAAGATATATTTTCATTTTCAGCAAAAACACATATTCCCTACATATTGATGTGATGTAACTGCAGAGTTACTCTAATATGTGGGGGTGAGGGACCACAGCTTCCACATGGGGGTGATATAGGGGTAGCAAAATTCCCTACAAAAAGATTTAAGTTTTATTCACTTTTCACATAAATCTGATTGTAAGGCACTTAGCACTGCTGCACATATATCAGCCAGACCAGAAGTTTACCTATGGCCAAACATCAGCTTTAAAGATTGCTAGACACTTCAGTCAGTCACACTTTTTTGTGGTAGGTTGAAGTAAGTTGCAACTTTCAGAACTGTCAAAGTTTTCTAACACTGTCCTTTGGTAGCTGCCTTGTTATGACTCTAGATATTAACATATCTGAAAGGTGTAAAACAGAAGATGTTATGTGATCCTATCTCGCCTACATTCTGTACTGATGGGTTCGGCTCCGACTCGGCACGCTATACTATAGAGCGAAGTCTCTAATTGGCTGAGCTATTCTATATCCCAGGATGCACCACCACCAATTACCCAGATCTCGTTTGCCACTTACAAGCAAAGACGTGGTCTCGAGCTTGGCTGAGCTAAGTACTTTCTTTCTAAGAATTTTCTGTCAGGAATTTTCTTAAATTTAACCAAAAGCTGTTTTAACGGCTATCGCTGTGTATGATTGAGTTTTTCTGATTATTTTTGTGGTAAAATTGTCTTTCAGGGTAAGGTTTCCATTTGAGTTAGAGGGGCCTTCCCCTCGTGCGTGAGTGAGCCTTTTTGTGTGAGTTTCGTGAGGTGGTCAAGTACCCGTTTTTAATTAGAGGGTTCTTGGCCCTCCTGTTGTGTGAATTTTTTGTTGACTTCTCTTTTACTGTAAAGTGAAATTGTTCTGGGTTAGATACATTTTTTTCCTGTGTTTTTTCTAACTGTTTGGCATTATGTCTAAAGAGCACAGACCCTCAGGGTTTAAAAAATGCACAAGATGCAGCTACAAGATGCCCATAACGGATGATCACTCCCTATGCGTGTACTGTTTAGGACCCAAACACCTTCAGGAGTCTTGTAGCGTGTGTCACGCTTTTTCCTCTCGAGTCCTCCAAGCGAGGAAAAATAAATTGATACTAAAAGGACTTATCAAACCTACTTTTGAAGAGGCCTTGTCTTCCTCTTCTTCTCCCTCAAAGAAAAAGAAATCGTCGGCTCTGACCAGTCCGTCAGAACTGACCACCAAGAAATCTCGGCAGGCTTCTCCATCGGCTCCACAGACTTCGGAGCTGAGGGCGGAATGGTCTGCCTTGATGCCTCCAGCCTCGACTCCTCTGGCTTTGGAGCCGATGGCTGGTGCTTCGAGAGGCGGGTCACCTTCATCGGCTCCGCTGATTTCGGAGCCGATGAGAGTTGCCCGCTCAGACTCTTCCCCTTCGGCGCCGAAGACCTCTTCGGCACCGAGGGAAATTACAATCGAGTCTCCTTCCGCACCGATTTTGATCGAGACAATTCGGAGCTGGTGGAGAAGTCTACTCGGACCCGTTCGATCTCCTCCCGGTCTTCCAAGATGTCGGATTCGGACATTGACAGGGTGCTCCAAAGGCTGTTTCAGTCTCCAGTCTTCCAAAACTTAGTTTTGGCTCCAGCCCAGTCGGCTTCGGAGCTGATGGTCCACCCTTTAGCCTTGGTTCCTCCTCCAACAGCCTCGGCACCATTGGAGTCGGTGCTGGTGGAGCCGATGGAGGTGTCCGGGTCGGCTCCGACCCTTACTCCTACTCCGGCCTTCGGGTCGGAGTTCGGTACACGGACCTCTTCGGTCGGCCCCGGGGGTGATGCTTCGGGACTGATGTTTTCGGTTCCGAGCCTCTCTCTCAGTGCGTCGGCTGTGGGAGTGCCGTCTGCTGTTATGGCTTTGGGGGTCGGACCTTCCCAGGATTCTGGGGGTCCGGCCTTTAGAGCCATGAGGAGTGCTTTGGCCAAATCTTCTTTGGCTACCTCCACCGTCTCCCCGGCACCTTCCCTAGGCATGGAGACTGGTTCCTTTGTAGTCCCCCTGTCTCAAGACAGCGGTGCCCTGGGGCCTGAGGTCACCCCCATTGGGGGTCCCCCTCTTCCTGGAGGTCCCTCTGAAGAGTCTTCGAAGGAACCCCCAAGAAAGAAACAGTGCAAGAGGAAGCACGTCGACTCCCCTGACGAGTCTCCCACCTCGGACACCGATCTTGATGATGCGGAAGGGTCCCCCAAGTCATCCTTGGATGATGTCTCCTATGCGGACATCCTGGAAGTCCTCAAACAATGAGGCGGCTGGCAGACCAAACCCCCTTCCTCTGATGAGTCGGTGTTCCTCAAGGCCTTCGGGGCTCAGCCCTCCGCCTCCTGGGTGTCTCCGCCCTTCGATGAGCTCCTAGATTTGATCTCTCGAAGGGCGTGGGAACATCCAGATTCTGTGGAACCGGTGCCTGCTCGCCCTAACAAATTTTTGTCAGCACCCCCGGAAAAGGAATTTCTCACCAAAGGTGTGGCTGTAGATGCTCTGGTGGTGGCATCTGCTACCCAGCAAGATGTAGCAGAGGCTTTGACATCCGTCCATCCTCCTAATAAGGAGTCTAGGAGCATGGACCGGTACGGGAAGCGCACCCTTACTTCAGCAGCCTTTACTTTAAGGTCTCTGAACTATCTGACGCACTTCACTAGACTTCAGAGGGACCTGATCAAGGAACTTTCAGATACCCTCTCTGGTAACCTACCTGAGCAGTTGGCCCAGATGGTTAGCTCTCAGTTGGCTACTCTATCGTCGATATCGAACTCGTCCATGAGGCTCATTTCGTATGCAGCCGAGGGGGCGAGTAGAGCGGCGGGTACGGGTGTTGCTCTACGGAGACAAGCCTGGCTCCGCCTGTGTCATTTTGCGGAGGCCTTCAAGTCTTCCTTTGCCGACGCTCCCTTTGATGGGTCCTCTTTGTTTGGACCCAAGGTAAAGGACACCTTGACCCACTGTGAACAAGAGGGTAAGACTTTGACTGCCGTAGGGGCACGGTTTTCCTCTCCCTTTCGGCCTTATCCCAAGGCTAAAAGAGGAGGGAAAATATGGTTCCGTAAATCTCAGAAGAATTACCCCTCACAGCAGGATGATCCCCCTTCTAGAGGCAGAGGAGGGGGAAATTTTTCAGGAAGATGCCGTCCCAGAGGCGGCAGAGGCCCCCGCAACACTGGAGACCGCGAGTCCTTTCGTGGCTCTTCAACCTTTCAGCATCCCTGAAGGATTGCCCGACTGTGCAGCTCCAGAGCCAGTCGGGGGTCATTTTTCGAGGCACCTAAAGGCCTGTGAGAGTATCACTCAGGACCGATGGGTGCTCCGAATCATCGCCGGAGGTTACATCATCCCCTTTCCGCACCCCCCCGCCAACCAGGAAAATCCCGGACCCGCCACCCAGTCAATGGGATATTGCAGCCATCGAAATTTCAAAGCTGCTTCAAAAAGGAGTCATCCAACCGGTCCCCGTAGACCAGACCGGATTAGGGACTTACTCAAAATTCTTTTTGGTGCCAAAAAAGACCGGAGACTTGAGGCCCATTTTGGATCTCAGCAACCTAAATCGATCAGTCAAGAAGTCCAAGTTCCGGATGGTCACCTTACAATCCATTCTCCCGCTACTGGAGAAAGGTGTTTGGATGTGCTCCATAGATCTCAAGGACGCCTATTATCACATTCTCGTAGATCAGGCATCCAGGAGACATCTGCGCTTCAGCCTGGGAGACAGTCATTTCCAGTTCTGCGCACTGCCCTTTGGTCTCACCACAGCCCCCAAGGGTGTTCACCAAATGTTTGGCGGTGGTGACTGCTCACCTGAGGAGTCTAGGATTCCAGGTGTTTCCGTATCTAGACGACTGGCTCCTAACTGCCACCTCCAGGCATCTACTATTACAGAATCTAGCAGCCACAATATCTCTAGGCACCTCCCTAGGAATCACCTTCAATTGGGCAAAGTCTGTGTTGCTGCCATCTCAGCATATACGGTTTATCGGGGTAGAGATAGACTCAAAGCAAATGCGGGTCTATCTTCCTACAGAGAGAATAGAAACATTACAATCTCAAGTCCGAGCGTTGCTCCTCAAACGCCGAGCCCCAGCAAGGATGTTCCTACAACTGTTGGGTTCCATGTCGGCTACCGTTCTCCTGGTGCCCTTAGCAAGATTGCACATGAGGATTCTCCAGTGGCTCCTGTCGGTCCAGTGGTCGTATCAGGAACTTCCTCTCAGTCACCACATTATAATCACGGAGACGTGCAAACAGGACCTCCGTTGGTGGCTTCTCTCCTCCAACCTGGATCAGGGGCAACCCTTCGTTCCTCCTCCTCCAGTGGCCACTTTGACTACGGACGCCTCCCAGACGGGGTGGGGGGGACATTACCTGGGCAGGTCAGTCCAAGGCGAGTGGCACCCCAACGAGAGTTCCCTACACATCAACATACTGGAAATGAGGGCGGTGCTTCTATCACTTCAAGCACTACACAGCTACCTCCCCCAGGGTATGATTGCCGTTCAGTCCAACAACATGTCAGTAGTCTGATACCTGAACAAGCAGGGAGGGACCAGGTCCTACCCTCTTTGCAGAGAGGCCATGAAAGTATGGAATTGGGCTGTTGCAACCAACCATTTCTTGGTAGCAACACACATTCTGGGGAGATCCAATGTGATAGCCGACAGACTGAGCAGAACCATTCTCTCCCTGCACGAGTGGTCTCTGAACGACAGAGTAGCATCTCAGATCTTCAGAAGATGGGGAACTCCTTGTTGCGACCTCTTTGCAACTCCCCTCAACACAAAATGTCTACAGTTCTTTTCTCTTACCCCGGTTCTGGGGGGGTTTCCCAAGGATGCCCTAGTCCAAACTTGGCCCACCGGCTTACTGTACGCCTTTCCACTGGTTCCCCTTCTCCCCAGGGTGATCCAGAAGGCGATTCACTTGCAGTGCAAGATGATTTTAGTTGCCCCATACTGGCCTCGTCAAGTCTGGCTGCCATTTCTTCGGAAATACGCACTGGACGGTCCATGGTTCCTGGACCAGGTTCCAGATCTCTTGATCCACCAGTCGGGACAGCTTCACCAGTCCCTTCACTCACTGAAGTTAACAGCTTGGCTCCTCCACTTCCGACTATAGTCAGGAACCAGGTTTTGGACTCAGAAGTTATACATATCTTGTCCTCGGCCCACAAGAATTCAACTAAGAAGATGTATAATAGTAAATGGAAGAGATTCACCATTTGGGCCCAACTCCGGGGATTAGATCCCATTACTGCCCTGGTGGCGGACGTTTTGAAATTCTTAGCTTTCCTATTCAATCAAGGTTCTTCGGTCTCCACCATTAAGGTTCAATTAGCAGCTATTTCTAATTTTCATGAAAGTATAGACCCACCTTTGATGAGCAATAAGTTGTGTAAAGCCTTCATGAAAGGTGCTGGGCTGCTACGTCCTACAGTTTCTCATCCTGCTCCACCATGGGATCTCAATTTCGTATTAGGTGCCTTGACCTCTTCCCCCTTTGAACCAGCAGCAACTTCTGACTTGAAATTTCTTTCCTGGAAGACTTTTTTGGTGGCAATTACATCAGCCAGAAGAGTTTCGGAACTTCAAGCCCTATGTGTCAAACCGCCGTACTTGGTTTTTCACAAGGATAGAGTATCCCTTAGGCCTAATCCATCTTTTGTTCCCAAAGTTTGTTCTAGTTTCTGTCTTCAACAGTCTTTGGAACTTCCAGTTTTCTTCCCCAATTACTCAGACAGAGCAGAATATATCTTCCACTCATTGGATGTCCACAGACAATTGCGTTTCTACTTAGATAAGACGCACCAAACACGGAAAACAGATCAGTTGTTTGTGTCCTTTTCAGACAATAAATTGGGCAAAGCCGTCACGAAGGTCACTATTGCCAAGTGGATCAGAGACTGTATCAGTCATATTTATTTTCTTTCTAATAGAGAGCTTACAACCACTGTGAAAGCTCATTCTACAAGGGCTATGGCTACTTCAACAGCATTTCATTCTAAGCTTGCCATTAGTGACATTTGTGCTGCGGCTACCTGGTCCTCTCCTCACACCTTTATTTCTCATTACAAATTGGATGTGGCATCTCGGGGGTGAGCTTCCTTCGGTTCCACAGTTCTCAGGAGTGTTTTCCAGTGAGCCACCCAGGAATCAGGTGCTAGGGACGCTGTCCCATCAGTACAGACTGTAGGTGAGATAGGATCACATAACATCTTTTAGTTATGTACTTACCATAACTTTAGATGTTTGGGATCCATCTCGCCTACATTCCTAATACCCACCCTCCTTCCCCCTGCCTTGGAGATCAGAAGAGACCGGACGGTTCGAGTTCGACCGTTTCATCTTGAAACATCTGGCAATGTTATATCAGCAGTGCATGTGTGGGTGCATGTGTGCAGACAAACAAGATCTGGGGAATTGGTGGTGGTGCATCCTGGGATATAGAATAGCTCAGCCAATTAGAGACTTCGCTCTATAGTATAGCGTGCCGAGTCGGAGCCGAGGATCGGCTCCGAACCCATCAGTACAGAATGTAGGCAAGATGGATCCCAAACATCTAAAGTTATGGTAAGTACATAACTAAAAGTTGTTAGACCTATTAGTGACATCACAAAAGAGCATAACAAGCTTAAATTTGCCATTTTTCATAGTATAATCATAAAACTCTGTATAGTATGTTTAGGTTAATAAAAGATTATGAGGTTTTCCAAGATGGTCTGCAAAAATGTACACCTGGTATAGTTGCAATGAATTCACGTTTATTGTCAAAAACTATAACGTTGTGGTGTTTTAAGGGTAATATTTAATTTCAAGCAACAGTGAGGTGTGCCATTTGCTTTAGAAATGCAAGGTAATTCATATGGCTTGACTAAGAAGGAAAACTAAGAAGAAGAAAAGCAAGCCAACAGTGTGTTGATAAAAAGGAAAATCAGGAGGTGAGAGAAGCGCAGAGGCCTGAATCTCCACCTCTAAGCAACTGAATATGCATGAGAGGATGATGATAATGATGCTGGAGGCTTTCTTGGCAGATGTGAAAGAGATACAGTTCATAGTGAAATTCTGAATGTTAATACACAGCTGGCAGAATATACTGCCAAGGTAAAGATGCATGACTTGGATATGGCAGATATAATGAACTTACATGCTGATGTCAGTGAGGAGTTGCAAAACAAACACAGTGATTTGAAAGAAAAATATAATGTGGGTATGGAACCCTAAGCCCACAGAAAAAATATACAGACTACTGAAGTACCGAAGAGAGATGATGGAATGAACTGTTTTGTATGTTCAAAAAAAATGGCTAATCTGACCGGATTATGTACTATACAAATTAAAGTGGAGCAGGACCATAGACTGTATATTCTAAAAAGTATGAGCCTGTGAAAAACAAACAAAAAAGTCAAATACTGGTGAGACTGAGATATAGCAATTGAAAGATCAAATTATATCGCTGTTATGCAGGCAAGGAAAATGTATAAAGTAGAAGATAAGTGAATTGTTTTTGATCAGGTTTACTCATTTTTCACTAGAAAGCAAATTATGTACTTCCAGGCAGCCTCAGTAGCATGCAGACTGAGGAGGGTGAAGTTTAATTTTGTTCTATCTGAATGCAGTTTGAGTATTGTTTCTGAATGGCTTTAAAATATTTTACTGAATTACAGGAAATAATTTGGGCTAAGAGAGAGTATGTGCAAAATGGAAAGGGTGTGATAGTATTAAGTGAAAAGTCCAGAGGTGATGGGGGAGGTCTTAGTGGAAAGAATCTGGCCTGCACAGCAGGAAAACTGAGGCAGTTCAGGAGATCAGTACAAGCAAAAGATCTGAGGACTTCTACATCCTGCATGCAGCAGAAGTAAAAGCTTAGAAGTGATTTGTGCAGGAATGCCAGATGAATAAACCGATAAATAAATAAATGAACTGTTATATAACTAATTTCATCTAGCTTTATTTTCCTCTGTTAAAAATGAGGACTAATGAAAATGTTGATACATTTGTCGATGGCTATTAAAAACTTGCTTTCTTGGCAAGAAAGCACGTTGGACTTACTTGATTAATGGTGGTGGTGGGGGGGGTCCCTACGTACTTGTGAGGTGAGGTAGGAAAATGTGTAGGTGCTAAGGGAGTTTACTTACCTCCTATTGGGATTGGGGGGTCCCCTACATACTTGTGAGGTGAGGTAAGAAAATGTGTAGGTGCTAAGGGAGTTTACTTACCTCCTATTGGGATTGGTGGGTCCCCTACATGCTTGTGAGGTGAGGTAAGAAAATGTGTAGGTGCTAAGGGAGTTTACTTACCTCCTATTGGAATTGGGGGGTCCCTTGTGTACTTGTGAGGTGAGGTAGGAAAATGTGTAGGTGCTAAGGGAGTTTACTTACCTCCTATTGGGATTGGGGGGGTCCCCTACGTACTTGTGGGGTGAGGTAGGAAAATGTGTAGGTGCTAAGGGAGTTTACTTACCTCCTATTGGGATTGGGGGGTCCCCTACATACTTGTGAGGTGAGGTAAGAAAATGTGTAGGTGCTAAGGGAGTTTACTTACCTCCTATTGGGATTGGTGGGTCCCCTACATGCTTGTGAGGTGAGGTAAGAAAATGTGTAGGTGCTAAGGGAGTTTACTTACCTCCTATTGGAATTGGGGGGTTCCTTATGTACTTGTGAGGTGAGGTAGGAAAATGTGTAGCTGCTAAGGGAGTTTACTTACCTCCTATTGGGATTGAGGGGGTCCCCTACGTACTTGTGGGGTGAGGTAGAAAAATGTGTAGGTGCTAAGGGAGTTTACTTACCTTCTATTGGGATTGGGGGGTCCCCTACGTACTTGTGAGGTGAGGTAGAAGGGAGTTTACTTACCTCCTATTGGGATGGGGGGCCCTACGTACTTGTGAGGTGAGGCAGGAAAATGTGTAGGTACTAAGGGAGTTTACTTACCTCCTATTGGGACTGGGGGGGTCCCTACGTACTTGTGAGGTGAGGTAGGAAAATGTGTAGTTGCTAAGGGAGTTTACTTACCTCCTATTGGGATGGGGGGTCCCCTATGTAGTTGTGAGATGAGGTAGGAAAATGTGTAGGTGCTAAGGGAGTTTACTTACCTCCTATTGGGATTGTGGGGTCCCTACGTACTTGTGAGGTGAGGTAGGAAAATGTGTAGGTGCTAAGGGAGTTTACTTACCTCCTATTGGGATGACTTGTTAGAGAATATTTTTTTCTAGATTTAAGGGTCAAGACAGTGCATTTTAGAGTTTGCAAATTGTGTTAACGTATCATATTATGGATTTAATGTACTAAAATTTGAAGTTTAAAAGTTATTGATGATAGTAACTGGGGGTGTGGTGGTTAAGGATTCTACAATACCTAGAATTTGGATAACTGTACAGACAAAGAATGTCTGCAAAGCTAGGTATCTTTTCAAGAATACAACAAATGATGCAAGTTTCAAACATTGTTTCAGTTTGTTTGTAGTTTTTTCATTATCTGTTCATATTTGGGCTATAAGTTATATTTCTATTGTAGTAAATGGAAAAGGAAGTTGATTATGTCAGACAAAAAGGGAAGAAGTGATAAAATGAAAAAGTATTTGATAGAAAAAGGGTGACTTTGCTAGTATGGTATATAAATTGTTTAAGCAGTAAGAAAAACAAAGTATTCACTTAAAAATGACATCTGAACCATGAGTATTTGTGCTGCAGAGAACAGACTTGGAACAAAATGAAAGCACTGCATTAATAAAAAGTTAATGACATGAGTAGCGGTGTCTTCTTTTGTGGGAACATAGAAAAGAGGTGGATCTGGAGCATTTCTCCCCGGGCCTCCACTGAAAACAGGATTTGTGGAACCTAGTCGGACTTTCCCAGTCAATAAATGTTAAATAAATAAATAAAAATAAAAAAAAATTATACTAATATCATTTCACAACATCCACTTTTGTTAGAAGATGTTATGCTAGATGTTAACGGATGATAGATAGCTCTAAAGGGTCACTTAGCTGCAGTATTCATCAAATTATTTAGCATAAGTATGGCAACAGGGACTTTGCAAGTAGAAGCTTGAAAGATTATGAAAGAAATGATTTGCATTTCAAGAAGGAATTGCAAGTTACAGGAAGACTGGAATGCAATCAATAGTACAGCAGTAGTATGGGGGTTTCTAAGATGTGATATGTCCTAAGAAAGTGTGGGTATGTGGTGACGCATATCAAGACAATATGACTTATCTCAGTATCTGACATTGAACTGCCCAGGGATTAATGTACATATTACTCAGGCAGGTATCCCACAGGATCCTGTACATATAAAATATATATTATGGGCGTATATATATTTGGTGAGTAAAGTTACAGGTTGCATCAGATCATATCTTGATATAGAGAGTTATTTGTACGGTGGTAATTTCTTACCTGGAGAGACATTGGAGGCTTCCTACTAGTTTCTTAAAAACTGAAGTGTTTAGAACTGATCTAAAGATTTAATAGAAAAAAACCCACATACCTACAGTTGGGAATAATATGAAAACACTTTCAACACACGGATGATAAGGAGTTTACAAAAGAAACATAATTAATTAAAGAAAGATTAATTAATATATTAAGTAATTACTATATTAACTACTTAAGGTTATTGTTAGGGAATACATTTGAGGGGGTCCATAAACAAGTCATTTGAAAAGCTGAAGAACAGATTGAAAAATGACATTAATAGAAGGAAGATGATAGGGTTAGAGATTAGATCTTAATATATTTTTTTATTGCAAGCTTGCATGTTACTATGCTTCTGATTTTGGAAATGCAAATTGGTGAAATCCGGTATATTTAAGCAAATTGCCCAATTATTAAAGGACGTTTTGGTAAATCTTGTGGAGCTGGGTGTTTTTTTTTTTGGAGTTTCACTTTTGTTTCATACCCATCTCTTCTTGGATTTTTTTTGTTTCATGGTTTTGGAAATTGTCTTGATTGGATTTTTTTAAATTTTTTTGCAAAATAATAATTATTACAATTATGCATGGTATAGTTTTACAAAAACACAATCTTTTATCATCATATTATGGCACTGTGGGACTACTATGAAATGTTGACTTCCTGAAAGCCGATGAGCTGAAAGGACAAAAATAAATAAGTAAGTAAAATGGCCAGAAGGGTGAGAAAAATCAATTTTAATTGTTGTTTGCAAGGGGCAAGCCCCCCCTACACCCCCAATGTGGGGGTCAGGATCCCTATACCCCTGAGCTTATAAATATATACCAACTCTAATGCCACACCAACTCGAAAAATGGATAAATCTCCCAAAATAAGTGAAGTGAATCATTGCAGGCACACACTTAGAAACTGCACCAGCAATGATTTCCTATGGGAAATAATGTTTGGCATTATGCCTTTCATCTTTTTTTTTTTTTTTTTAACGTGCAACTGATGCTGAAGCAGTTTCACCTTGAGCAACTGTAGAGAAGTCCTGTGGGACTTTGGTCTCTCTAGATACAATAGGAACTTTTAGGTATTACTATAAATATATATTCTGTACTAGTCTTGACTATTTCATAGGTTCATAGGTGTGTACTAGGCTAATGGCCCTGGGTCCTTTACAAGCCTAGCCATAGGATTACCCTGGCATTGTGCCACCCAACCTTAGTTCCCAGTGCCTCTGTCGAGTAGAGCCACTGGAGTTATCCCCGGAGTGAATTTTCTATTTCCCATCCACTCATCAAGATTTGTCTTGAAGAGGGTCAGCGAAGTGCTCTCCTTGACATGTATTGGAAGTCTATTCCATAGCACGAGCAGTCTCTGGGTTATGATCCTGTCCCTCCAGTATGTTGTGTTGATTGCGGTAATGAGGTTGAGGTCTCTGGAGCATGTGCTGCAGAGGGATTGGGATTTCTTTAGATGTAGCATTTCTAACAGAGCTGGGTCAGACATGGCTTTGTAAGTCAAGCAGAGATCGCCTCTAAGCAGGTGATATGAGACAGAGAATAGTTGGAGGTTTTGAGTCTGTCCATATAGGACAAGAGTTTAAGGCTTAGGATCCTCTTTGTGAGGTACATTTGCCTCCTCTACAGTTGTTGCAGGTGTCTAGTGAGGTACATGCCAAATGGGGCATTGTACTCGATGATTGGCCTAATGAGGGAAGAGTAGAGGGAGACAATGACCTCTTTCTTCCTGGATGCAAAACCCTTAGTAATGAGATGTGCCACATAGAAGGACTTTCTGACCATAGTGGCAATCTGGTGGTCAAAAGAGAGGTTGCTGTCAACCTGTGTTCCCAGATATCTTATAACGTCTTCTGCGTTCAGTGGACTACCATCAATGTGATAATTCATGGGAAAAAGGGGTTAATGACACATTTTGCATTTTAGGTGATTCTTTGTTCTGAAGTCCTGATGCTTGTTGACTATTATCTAGGGATTCTTAAGGGTAGAGAAACAGGAAGGTTAGGAATGAAAGGGCACCTGCCCTGGGCATCAACTAGTTTTATTTTATCCCTGGGCATCAGTTTGCTGAGTGTACTGATCTAGATATACAAATCATAAGACAAAGTTTACAAGCTATTATTAAGTGATCTTAATCTCATCTAGACAGCTTGCAAACTGAAACTTCTGTATATGTTGTCTATAAACAAATGTAATCACTTCATGACAGCTTATAAACTGTCAATCTATACATTTTTACTTTAATAAACATACTTTTGATAAATTTTCTGTGGCGTCATTAAGAGATGATAGTCAAGAAAGTTTGTATTATTATAACAACCTAATAAATTCTTGCCACTTTAATAGAATTTAACAGTTTACAGAAAGGTAGAAAATGGGTATGTTGTGGGGTCCCCTAAATTCCTTGCTACCACTCCGGTTAAGGAGCGGGGAGAATGCTTCAATTTGTTTACATAGGTGGATAGGTCTGCTTTTTATCATTGACAATAAGAACATAAGTTAAACTGATAAGCCACTTTGATTCTCCTGCTTTTGATGATGCGCTGGTAATCTCTGCGATACCAGCCTCCACTCCCAAAAGTGTATGACCGACACAGCGACCTGAAAACATTGGTGTCGTGGGTATGATTTGGGGACAGTAAAATAGGAACTACTTGCCGTCTCAGTAACCATTTGAAATATTGGTACCTACTACAGCGAGTCCTGAAATACATTAACTGAATGGCCAAAAAAAACAACTTACTTATACTAAGTCTGAGATGGCATTTCTCGGAATATTCCCTTTTCTCCAAGGTATGGCAATCTTGGACTTGGTCTATATTAGTTTGGGGAGTGTGGGAGTACAAAGGGGCTTGCCCTTGGCAAAAACAAGTTTAAAGAGGAGGAGTGATTTTTCAAAATTCACTCTTCTCCAGTGTTTCCTGTCTTTTTTTTTTTCAGCTTGTTGGCACCTGGCATTTCGAGTGCCAACATTTCAATAAGGAACCTCCTCTGGAAGTGAAGATTAGTGTTTTTCTTTTAAATATGTTTGTATTCAAAGCTGTGAATGAATGTTTTACTTTACAGTTTTTCTGTTATGCTATTCTTAAATTACTTTCATTTGTGGAGTATGACTGGTAATGTCCGTTTAACCAAATTAAACATCATTAGTGGGAATATTAGTCTGATGAAAAAAGAGCCTTATTTGTAAAATGTAATCTCTGAACTTGTGAGGTTAAAAGTTTTATGTACGGTTTGTATAGCTCTATCATTTGTAATAAGTACTTTTCTTTTCTCTGACTTATGTATGTTAATTTTCCCCTGGCTCAACTATAGTGCAAGCCAATATTCTAACTAGGTTATATTTTATTAATGACCAGGGCAATAACTACATTAAGCATTTTGAGGGGAATGTTAATGAGTTAACAAAGCCAGCAAAAGTAGGTGGGGTCATAACCTATATTCACAGGCAGAATCCCTGATACTTGGCTCTGCAAGAGACATAGTTGAACAAGCTGGAACCTAGTAAACTGGTGAAGTTTTATTACAACAAAGAACATTTTGATAGCCATGTATGGATATTGCATAGAGTAGAGGTAGCTTTTTTTAATTTCAAGATAAGTTCATATATTCATAGATTAATACTAGGGCAACTGCCAATTCATAGATTAATACTAGGGCAACTGCCATCGTGGGCCATTTTAAGCCTAGCCAATTATCCTGTGTGAGAATAAAATCCTGTACTTTTTGTCTGTAACCATTATGCCAACCTCCTACTTTCTTGCCCCATGCATATAGAAAAAGTTCTGGGGCTGGCAAATGAAGCCATAACTGTTGTTGAAAGTATTTCTGTTACTTTGGTTCTATATTTGCTCCTCCTCTAATCAATCAGCCAGTCGTAAAACATGTAATTTATCAGATAATTGCTTTTCATTCTGGTATACCAATTTTGCTGGAAGACTGGAATTTGATAACTCACATGAGGTATATGGAAAGGGGTCCTAGGAGAATGAGAGTTTCTCCAGTTTAATATTTTTTCTCTCCCCCTATTCACAGACTTCTAGGCTTGGTTGATACAATCTGTGTATCTGAAACAGAGTCTTGTAGTTACTGCTTTGACATCTAGATACCAGTACCAGGCATGGTCCAGTTTCTGGCTGGAGAGTGAGTGTCTGTGCTTAACATTCCTGATTGGTCTGGTTGCTATTCAAGGCATCTCCCAGAAAAAGACTACAAGCCTACAGATTCTTGCATCATCTGGGACAAGACTGTAGATCACCAAACCACCAGACCGGCTGTGACCTGCTTCTATTCTTAGAATTGATGCTAACATTTTGCTTCTGGTGAGAAAAGAAGCAAAGGAGCATTGTATCCCAAAAGAGTGAAGCTGTAGTGAGACCAGCATTTTTAGTAGGCAGGCAGTAGCTATTCATGTGACTCCCCTCTTTTCATCATTCTTGACAAGATAATTATTTATTTTCAGTAAGTACTGCTTGATTTGTTTCTAATTTCAGAATATCTGCCTAAATACTTCATCCTTAAATTTTCAGGGTCTGTGTATTACTTTCCCCCCAAGTGCTTGGCAATGCTCTGTACAGACTCAGACACCTTGAGTGACATTTTTCCTGTAAAAGCACAATTGAAATTTCTCCAATACCTAGTAGCACATAAGAAAACTAGTTTGCAGTGACAAGCACTGCCCACATAGTTGCAAACCGGATACTCCTGACAGTGATTGATATTCTCACTCCAACTGTCTAATCAATAAAAAAGGGCCTATTGCCTTGGATATGGGCTTTCCTACTGTCTCCTTTACCAGCTTGGTGGATAATGGCATCCTGAGGCAATGTAGAAATTGCTGACAACCAGTTAATTCTCAAACAAACTGATATGGTATGTGAGAGATGTATTTACACAATGTCACTGGAGGCAAATTCTCACATAAAAGTACTCCTAATGTCAATAGGGTTGTACACATGCTGCAACCATTTAGCACAATTCAAAGCAGACATGTCCACCCATATATGCTGAGGCACTTACAAGTAACCTTCCAAAACCACAAATACTTCCTAGACGAAGTGCACATAACAAATACTCTCAGCAGTCCCAAATGTGCTCTTTCAAAACAACACCCACATCAACACATAGAGCTATATTTCATGGAGTCTCTATCTCTAAGCCCATAAGGCAAGCCACCACACAATCCAACATTTTAGTCATTGGAGACTCCATCGTGAGACACACTGATGTCCATCTTACCAGGCTGAGTAAGGAGAAAGTTACAATCAGTTGCTAGAATCTGACACATTACGCATGAACTCGGGTCACTGGACCGCAATTACCAAGATGACTCAGTCATAGTCCATGTGAGAGTAAATGACCTAAGGCATACCTCCTTAGACTATATGAAGAGAGACATCATGGAGCTCTCAGAATATGTGTCTCAGGCTGGTATGAGCAGTATTTTACCTTCTGCAAGGATGATGCCACAATACGAACAAAATGTGAGTGACTTTAATAATTGTCTTAGTTTCTGCTGTCATTCTGGTTCCCCATTACATCCTCGAAGATGCACTTACCTGAATACATAAATGTTGACACATCTTCATCGAACCACTAAACATTGATCGTCCTGAAGCATGAAATCCGAAATGTCGAATCGTCATGGTTGCCCCTTCCGTGGTATAGCTCAGTAAGGGAAGTGTGTGATAGTTACGGATCTTAGGGTTAGGGTGCGGGTTAAGGTAAATGCATAGATGGTAATGTATGTGAGATTTATTGTAGGGTTAGATGTAGGGCTTTAAGTGTATGTGTGTGCATTATTTATTTTGTTTGGGTATAGCTTATTAAGGTAAGTGTGGGATAGTTACGGACCTTAGGGTTAGGGTGCTTGTTAAGATAAGTGAATAAATGGAGGTATATGCAAGATTTAGTGTAGGGTTAGAAGTAGTGTTTAGTTTAGGGTTAGAAGTAGGGTTTTGGTTAGTGTATGTATGTGTTTATTTAGTTTGTTTGGGTAGTTAGTATGCAGCGGGAGGTGGGGTGGGACAACTATGATGGTTTGAGCTTTTGAATTTCGCGGTTTAGGGTGTTCGGTGTATTCGCAGTTCGCGTAATATGTGTCGGTGTTTATGTATTCGGTTACTAGGGCTTTCGAGCTTTCAATATAGACCCATCATTCTACGGGGGTGCAATATTTGTCAGCATGGAAGAAGATGGTTAAGAGACCACGCTGCTTTGCCAGGGATGGTCTGCACCTCTCCCCTCTAGGCTTTCGAATATTAGCTAAAACACTGTCTTCTCCCATAGTGCCTTTTTTACGCAATGCCAAACTGAAAGTACTTCAGACATAGCAAATCAAAACCAAGAAAATGTAAAGGTATTACTTCTCAATGCTAGAAGTCTAAACAAAAAACTCCACTCTCTAGAAGCTGTCTTTATCCTAGAGAATGTTGACGTCTGTGTGGTCACTGAAACATGGTATAAAGCTCCAGAGAGCAAACCAATGGTGCAAGGTTATAATCCCTTCAACACATTTAGACCAGCTGCTTCACAGGTGGGGACTAAAGGTGGAGGTGTCACTATTTACATCAAAAATAAATATACTTCAAGGCTGGTGAAACAGGACAATGCACTTGATCTGCTCCATGTTCAAATCACCATAGGTAGAATCCAGTACCACTTCCTTGCAAGCTATAGGTCCCCCCTCTATGACCCAGGAAACCCATACCATATATTTAAACTTATTAGAAACACTAACCATCCAACCCAATACCATATTCATGGGTGACTTTAATTGCCCAACTATTAACTGGGAATCCTATATGACACCAGAAGTACATGCACAGAGATTCCTGGATTTTGTAAACACAAACTCCCTGGACCACATAGTCAATGCACCAACCAGGGGTGCAACCATACTGGACCTGGCCCACACTAATATGGGAGACTGCTGCACATCCCCTGTTGTAATGCCTTCCCTGGTAAGGTCAGACCACAAAATAGTCTACTTTGAAGTAAAAATAAAACCTGGACCTCCAGCTAAACCTGGAATATTCAGGAACTATTCTAAGGCTAACCTCCTGCTATTAAGTGAGAACCTGGCAAATTTCAAGCCCCCATAAGCCATGAGAACACTGCTGCCTATGCAGGACAGTTCATCGAAACCCTGTACAAGCATGTTAATAGCTGCACAGAGGCAGGTGTACCCACCAGGAAGAAGTACAGAACTAACTGAAAAATCAAGCCACCCTGGTGGAATCACAAAATCAATAGGCTGTATAACAGAAGAAGAAAATCATGGCATAAATTAGGAGGTGCAGCACCTAACAGGATAAAAGCACTCCCATCAAACTAAACAAAAATCTCAGAGGACAAGTAAAGTCTACCAAAGTCAAATTTGAGGTATGTTTGGCCTCCCAGGCTAAGGACAACCACAAAGCATTCTTTAGCTATGCCCGCATCCTCAAAGGCAATACACAGTTGTGTGTAGAACTCATTGTAAATGGAGTCACCTATACTGAGCCAGAAGACATAACAAACCTCCTGGTGATAAATTCAGCTCCAATTTTACCCCTCTCTCCCCCTCAACTTTCCCTCAGGAAATATCATCAAATGTAACTCCAACTACTATCACTATGGAACAGGTCCTTAATGCTTTCTGTAAGACCAATAATACTGCATCAATGGGCCAAGGCAGTATCCCAGGATGCCTTCTAAATAGCATGAAACATGACCTATCAGGGCCTCTGGAATTACTATTTAACTGTAGCCTCCAAACAGGCTTCGTGCCTCATGAATGGAGAAAGGCAACAGTCATCCCTCTGCACAAAGGTGGGCCATCTACAGACCCTGGAAACTACAAACCCATAAGTCTCACTAGTCTTATATGTAAAGCCATGGAAATAATTATCATGGAGATTATCAATAGAGATACAGTAAACCTCCAAACACTGGACCCAACCCAGTGTGGTTTTGTCAAAGGCAGATCATGCCTATTCAACGTGGTGGACATCTTTGAGAAGGTCACCAAAGCAATGGATGAGGGCAAAAAACATTTACACTGCCTACCTTGACCTGGCCAAAGATTTGACACAAAACCCCACTCTGGCATTGTTGACAAACTCAAGAGGTTAGGTGCAAACCCATATGTCACGGGTTGGATAGCCAACTGGCTCACAGACAGGACCCAAGAAGTTAGAATTGGGGAGTCCACCACTACAAAGAGGCCAACCACAAGTGGAGTCCCTTGGACTGCTCCATTTTGGCATTTACTTGTCAGAAGTCAAGGCCAATGTCAGTGGTCTCTGGCTGAATAAATTTGCAGATGACTGCAAATTAGGAGCTGTCATTGAATCTCACACTGAAACAAATGTTCTGCAGGAGGAGATGACACAGACAAACAAGTGGTGTCACAGCCATGGACTAAAACTAAATGCCAAGAAATGTATAATAGTATCTTTTGGGAAGTCATTTTTCCCCTGGCAGCTATCATATTGACAACACATCTCTTAGAATTGACCCAGTAGTCAGGGACATCAAGCCTTTGAACATCATGTGTCTACAGTAGTGAGGAAATCATTCTATGTTGTGCAATTTATAAACAAATGTATGGCATCTAAGTCCAAGGAAGTCATCATTCCACTGTATTCGGCATTCATCAGACCTTTTGTTGAGTACAATGCCCCCTTTGGTATGCACCTAACCAGGGATATCCAACAATTAGAATATCCACAGAGGTTCTTCACTAAAAGAATACAGGCTATAAGTAAAATGTCCTATGCAGACTACCTTAAAGCCCTATACCTGTATTCTGTCTCATACAGGCTTTTGAGGGGTGATATATGCCTGGCATACAGAGAATTGTCAGACCCCACTCTGATGGACCTTCTGCATATCCAGAAAACAAACAGCACCAGAAGTACCTATTCTAAAGACGTAAACCTTGACTGTGATGTAAATAGGAACTGCTGGAGAGATAGGTATGTATCTCAAAGACTACCCCATCTATGAACAAGCTCCCCATCCATGTGAAGCAGAGTTCCTTCCTAAGACAATTCAAGTGCAACTTGGACAATTGGGTGGGAAACTAGAAATTCATCCCTGGTTTGGCACCTATGTCTCTAATGGACATGGGTAACCTGTAAATGGTTCATCTCCCAGGCCCATGCTTACACTTATCAAGGGTATCAGAACTTGTCAGAGAGTTGGGATGCATGGCTAGGCTTAAAAAGGCCCTTGTGGTCATTAAGCTAGTAAACACCTATGGACCTATGAACCTATGAGTAAAATGACAGGGTTTTCAGATGGTCCATGTAGAACATATTATTTAGGCCTTGTATCCTTTTTGTTGCATGAGCTTGGACAGATAGATACCAAAGGGGGAACTATGCTGAAATGACTGGCCTAATGAGGATTGACTGAAGGAGAACAATGACATCCTAATATTTAGACACAATCCCTTTCTTCATAATCTGCACAGTATAGAAGGACTTTCTTATGCAATTAAACAAATGTTGGTAGAAAGTTAGGCCACGGTCCACATAAGTTCACAAATCTCAAACAACCGGAATGACTTCCCAAAGGATATGATAATGCATTTTAGATTCAGTCCATGATTTTGGCACCAGTTATTTATTTGAGACAAACCTTCCTGCAGGGTGACTAAGTCATTTGGAGATTCAATGACTGCTCTTAGCTTTCAGTCATCTGCAAACTTAATCAGTCAGAACCAGTTGGTATTGGGTATTACTTCAGAGAAGTAGTTGCCAAACAGGACAGGTCCCAGCACTGAAGTCTGGGGACTTCTTTGGTGATTGATCTTTTTCTGGCAGTAGCTTCCTCTGTTTTGATTTCCTGCATCCTATCTGTGAGCCAGCTGGCAATTCAGCAGGTGATGTAGCCATTTATTCCCCATTTATTTAGCTTTTCTACTATGCCTTAAAAAAGGCACTGTGATTGTCTTTGGCCTGGGTGTATATGCAGCATAAATAAGGTATAAAATAAAGCTTGCTTAAATGTAGAAATAGAGTTTAGTAATATGTGATTAGCATCCATACTAAATGACTGTTGCTTGAAAAATAAGGAATTTGCTTAATGGTCATGTTTCCTACAAAATTAGCAAGAATGTATGCATTTCACACTGTCAGCAAGAAAGCTGGCCTCTTACAGACTTAGCATGTATTCATTTCACATGGTCAGTAAGAGCAAAAAATGTGAAAAACAGGATGTATGCATTTCACATTGTCACTAAGCACAAATGTAAAAAAACAGGATGTATGCAGCTTCTTTAAAGAATGGACAACAGGAAAACAATCTGTACATGTTTCTATTATGTCACTGTTAAGCAAGGAAGTTTGAATGGATATGCTTTCATCAAGTCAGCATTTGCACAAGATATTTCCTTAAAAGACAATACCAGTATTATTTCTCTACAGGATGAAAACATATTTTTTCTGCAAACACCAGCAAACAGATGTTTTCATACAAAGACCAAAATAAAATACCAAGGAGAAAAACAGGATGTAAAACCACTATAAAGAGACTATAGCAGATAACATTGTTAGATATATTTGTGTAGGAACAACCATTTGTTCTGAGGTAATATTGTATCTTAAACATCATCCATGCTGTTTGAGAAGTAAAGTAGCACAGTACCTGAATCTGTAACAATAGTTCGTGTGATTTGTTATAAAACGTTATTTATTGGTTACTGCTTTTATGATATAGTTTGATGCTGCATCAGTGTATATTCTGCAGGTTTCTGTGGGCAACAGACTGTGAATGCAATAACTAGACTTTGATTTCAGCAGAATCTAGCCAGAAAGACCTTAGTGTCTTATGAAGACTTCAGATTCATCACAGTAAACAGCACCTTGATAATTAATTTTTCAATGTTGAGTCTACCTGCATTCGAACACAGAGGGAGTGGTAAGGCCTGCAAAGGGTCACTTGAGTGAAGTCGCAGTAACTAACATTTGTACATATGTGTAAATCCTAAACAGAGGTCTCCAGTTTATGCAGCTTGCAGCAGTAAATATTCTCAGATGTCTGAATCCAGATTTAGCCTGCAGTGCAGGAAAGTTGCAGTGACATAAATTCTCCAAGAAAGGTGAACAACAACTTTCACAGCAGTTTGTGGCCTGCTGCGTTTCACCAGCTTCTCGAGTGACCCTGAAAATTTTCCAGCCATCTGCAACAACAGCCTGATCACCTGTTTTCTTGCTAACTGGTAAGACCTTTTTCTATGTCACATTTTAGTATGGATAATATTAGACAGAATTCAAGCAGGTGTAAGCCAAGCTTTACTCTTAATGTAACAGAACAACCAGATAAAATATGGAGTAAACTGCAATGTTAGTATATGCAGCACATTAGTAAATGTAAAACCTTATTAGGGCATGTTGATAGTAAGGCATATGCAAATATATTACAATATTTGACTGGTATCACAAAGAAAACCATGTGGGGTATGACAAATGTTTATTGTGTAAATCATATGAAACTGCTTCCTGTGTACAATGCCTTAAAAAGTATTGCATGATATTATTCAAATGTTAGACTGTACAGACAAACATTTTAATGGTAAAGAGCCAGGAAAAGTTAATATGCTTACATTATATTCAGATGTTGAACAGTTATGTCCTGTCACCACATGTGAAAGGTTAATTTCAGAGTTAAAACAGGTGTCAAATCAGTTACTGACAGAACCTCCAGTATATCTTGTTAGAAAAGAACGTAATAAACTTCTAAAAGACAGACACAATGAGTTCAGGATGTTTAGACAAGTTATACAAGCATTTTTTTCAAAACTGCATAGGAGTTTTAGATTCAGCAGAACAGGTTACTGAAAATGTCAGAAAGACCATGCAGAATTACGGAAAACTCTTGAACAGCAGTTACAGGATAAAGAAAATAAATTAGCTGAACTGACAGAGACTGACTTCCTGCATACAACAGCTGAGCTTAAGAAAACATTGCAAAAGTGCAGGAAACTACAGCTGATCTGTACAAAAGAGATATATTTTCTAATGTGTTTGTGTTTTGAAAATGGTTAAGTATACATGGCAGGATCTGATATATGGACAAATTATTCCCAGATGTTTTACTTTCATTCAATTAAAGCAAGACATTTATCAGTACTACAGTAAAGTAGAGTATATGACCGTCATTCTCATAGCATAGTCAAAAGATAAACAAAACAGTTCTAGTGCATACAAATCAAATGAGAGTAGTTAATAACAGTAAAAATCTGAAGTCACAAGATTGACATGCATGTATTTTCTTTTCATATAAAGTTCATCTGTTAAAATGCACAAGAGAAAAGGCAGACAACAGCAAATGTAAATCATGTAACTATAAACATGTGTTAGTTAAGCCAATATCTATTTTTTTACAATTTTTTATAATTGTATAGTAACATCATAACAAACAGTTAAAGTTCTGATAGACACATTTCAAATTAATAAAATTACAGATTGTATTGGTCAAGCAGTCTTTGTAAAATGAATGGCAGAGCAGTTAAATAAATAAATAAAATACTGAAATTCAAGTTACAAAAATATGTAAGCTAATTGTAAAATAATGTTTATTTATGTAGTATAAATGCATAGTTATGCAAATCACAAATACTTATTATAATTCTAAGTGTTTTATAACTGCATTTTGCTATCAAATTGCAAGTGTATTAACAGATGATTAAAGGAAAAATGCTAAAAGGGTTAACTATGGTCTACAGAGTCTGAAATGTGAGCTCAGACCTTCCCAGACTGGATAAATAGTTACAGGAAATATTGAGCATATAAGGTAAAAAACAAGACTGATTGCTAGACAAGTGGCTTGAGTTTTTCTAAAACATTACTGTTATTAAAACATAATTGTTAAATGTTCACATTCAACACTATTTGGTAATTGTAATAAAACGTCATAATTGTGCATATATGTCACTGATAATCTGTTTGCAGGTAAATGTTAAAAGTAAAAAGCCTCAGTTACATCAAGTACAGCCAGCAGATGGGCTATACTATACATACAGTTCAAATAAAGTATACAGGAGGGTACAAATAACTACTAGTAGTAATAGACAGCAAAGGCAACAGAAAAATATATTCTGTCATTGAAAACAGCCAAAAAATTATCAAATCAGACAAAGGTCCATAGTTTGTTAGTAACCTAATAAATCAAATGAATAACCAAAATGTTGGGCTGGCATACATTCTATTCATACAGCATAAAGCAAATAAACAACAGTGCAATACTACAGGGGAGGGATACTTTCTCAGTTTTATACTGACTGTGTGAGCAGTATTGCAAAAGGGTGTAAAATAAAGCTACACAAAGAAATAATATCTCATTCCTTCTTGACAATACTCTTTTTTGCAGGGGGAAGGTATTAGTACATTAGAAATACTGGTAAACAGATTAAACCTGACAGGATAAGATATTTTACAAGTTAGCTATTATGCTAATTATTATTGTATTTTTAACATGTTTTTGGCAAGACAATGTTGGTATGCAAAAAGCATGAATGTTTCTAATTGTTGGGTATGTACTTGCCTCTGGTGGCAATTCCACTAGATACTTCTAAAGAGACATAAGAATTTTCCAAGATTTTACTTGATGTTAATGTTACTAAATTTTTAGATTGGACTAAATGTACTTTACAGTCTTTTTTTGTACAAATACAAAAGAATTCAGTACAAATGAAATTAATGTCTAGCAATGAATATGTGTGTGGAGAACCATGTTTAAAAAATGGTTTAAGGGTACCTACTAGATTGAAATGCATGAGTAGCAAACAGTCTGTGTAGATATATACTGCATAGGACACATTTTAAAGTAACAAGTTCAAAAGTAATTTGTCAAGTTTTAATTTTATTCCTAGTTGTAATTTTATCACTGTTTTTTGGACCATCATTTTATCAGTACCGGTATTGGTTACCCCAGTTAGAAGAAAATTGTATTAAAATGTTGTACTCATACAGCTAATGGACTGATATGTACATAGCATTCTTTAGTGTATAAATCATGTATTTTTTAATCCTCAAGTATTAGCAAGGTGTTTAATATGTTCACTTCACTGTCAACCAAGGTGTTAATGGGAAGTTCAGAGATATGACCACAATGTTATGGTTAAAATGACATTGAAACTGTATATTTATAGCACTACACAATATTTGCAGTAGCACACAGTTTTTGTCTCTTCTAGATATTAGTCTATTTCTAATCTTTTGGTATAAAATGATTAGTAAAAGTAATAGTTAATTCAACAGTTACAAAGAGTTAATAAAAAGTTCTAAGTCAGAAATGAAATACTGTGATTGCAAAAGAATAAATTAATCAAGTTAAAAAATAAAACTAAAGCAGACAGCAAATAACTGATGGAATATTTTCACAGAATGGTCTGTAAAAGAAAAAGTTGTTAAATATATCCAGTTTTGGTAATAATACTTGATATCATTGTATTAATTATGTAAAATTGCATTTTGACTTGTATCAAAAGACGACTAAAGGTTTTGTTTCTTAATGTGTTTTCTATATTAATCTGATCAAAAATACATATCAGTATAAAGTGTTTTGAGTATGTTTTAAAATAAAAAGAGGGAATTGTAAAAATATGCTCAACAGGGTATTAAGGTTGAAAGTACAAATATGCAACATAAATAAGGTATAAAATAAAGCGTGCTTAAATGTAGAAATAGAGTTTAGTAATATGTAATTAGCAACCATACTAAATGACTGTGGCTTGAAAAATAAGACCTTTGCTTAATGGACATGTTTCTTACAAAATTAGCAAGAATGTATACATTTCACACTGGCAGCAAGAAAGCTGACCTCTTACAGACTTAGCATGTATGCATTTTACATGGTCAGTAAGAGCAAAAATGTGAAAAACAGGATGTATGCACTTCACATTGTCAGTAAGAGCAAAAATGTAAAAAACAGGATGTATACAGCTTCTTTAAAGAATGGACAAGAGAGAAAGCAATCTTAACATGTTTCTTTTATGTGACTGTTAAGCAAGGAAGTTTGAATGGATATGCTTTCATCAAGTCAGCATTTGCATAAGATGTTTCCTTAAAAGACAATACCAATATTATTTCTCTACAGGATGAAAACATATTTTTCTGCAAACACCAGCAAACAGATGTTTTCATACAAAGACCAAAATAGAATACCAAGGAGAAAAACAGGAAGTAAAAACACTATAAAGAGACTATAGCAGATAACATTTTTAGAGATATTTGTGTAGGAACACCCATTTGTTCCAAGGTAATACTGTATCTCTCACATCATTCATGCTGTTTGAGAATTAAAGTAGCACAGTACCTGAAGCTGTAACAGTAGTTCGTGTGATTTGTTATAAAAAGTTATTTATTGGTTACTGCTTTTATGACAGAGTTTGATGCTGCATCAGTGTATATTCTGCAAGTTTCTGTGGGCAAAAGACTGTGAATGCAATGATAACTAGACTTTGATTTCAGCAGAATCCAGCCAGCAAGACCTTAGTGTCTTAAGAAGACTTCGGATCCATCACAGTAAGCAGCACCTTGATAATTAATTTTTCACTGGGTGGTTGTTTTAGACTGAAACTTGACCTTGGTGGTTTTATTAAGCTCCTGAGTTATTTGTTTATTTCAGTGATGAAGGCTCATTATGGGAATTGCTCTTCTTACTTTTCATTAAAATTCACTCCCTTTTATTGTATTATGATGATATTATGGTTCTGTCATGTTGGTTTGTTTCTGGGGTTTGTCCTATGCTTGTTCCTTACAGTATACAACTGCATCTATGCAGCTGTTTACATGCTGGTATAGCCTAGTAGTCCATGTTTCTGGGTATTCAGTGGAGATAACTGGGTTTGGTGGAGATTTGAAGTTTGCCAATGTATCACTTAGGAGTAGGTAATTTTACTAGGGAAATCTCTCAGTTTTATTTTGAAGGAGACTGCTTTATGATCAGACATAAAGTTGTGTAAAATCTTACCATAACTAGATGTCCTTCTCTTCTATGTGCTGCTGTACCCATAACATGAGGAAGTCTGCCTATGGTTGACTCATATGTCCAGCCATTATACAACAGATAAATGCTACTGTGAAGGTACGTGCAATGGCATGCATCACTCAGTGAATGTCACCCATAAACGGACGTTGCGTATAAAGTGGATGTCAGCATGCACCTACCTCAGAACTGGATGCCTACCGGGAATCAGTGACTATGGACTAGGTACTCAGGAGTCAGGCAAGCATCAGGGGGAAGGCAGAGTGTTAAACTATACAGCAGCAAATAGAAGAGAAGGACATCTAAAGTTATGGTAAGATTTTACACAACTATACTATGTCTTTCTATTCATGTGCTGCTATATCTGTAACATGATGGAGAATGCACAAGCTCATGCTATTGAGGATAGGGAGGGGAAACAGAGACATTTTTCACAAAGCCATGAAAAATGTCCCTGTCAAAACCTGCTCTAGACCTGTAAATGATATCCAACTTGTAGTCTTTGGTGAAAGTGTGAACAGATGACCATGTAGCTGCTTCTAAAATGGGAACTGTATCCAAACCCTTAAAGAAGACCATAGAGGAGGATATCACCCTAGTGGGAAGTGCTTCACTGGGAAGGGAAGCCTTTTGCCATGGGCTGTGTAGCAAAAGAAAATAGTTTTAGAGATCCAGGAGGAAATGGTTTGCTTAAAAACAGGGTGCCCCAGGGCTCTTGGGTGATAGGAGGCAAAGATCCTATCTGAATTACGAATATATTTGGTTTTGGCCAAATAGTATCTGAGTTGTCTATGTACATCCAGGGAGTGGAGGATCCTTTTGCTGGAGGTCTGTGGTGAAGGGAAGAAGGTAGGAAGATTGATGTCCTGATTAAGGGAAAGTTAATTAACTACCTTGGGCATGAAGGATGGGTTAGTATATAGGCAAACCCTGTCCTTGTGGAAAACCGTAAAGGGGGGAGAGGCTATGAGGGCTTACAGTTCAGAGATCCTCCTGGCTGAAGTAATGGCCAACAAAGAATGGTTTTCCATGTGCAGTGTTAGAGAGTGCAGTCCTTAGCTGGTTCAAAGGGTGGTAAGGTCAGTTTTTCCAATATAAAATTAAGATCCCAAGGAGAGGGGATAGGCTTCTTTGGAGATCTAATATGTAGTATCCCTTTTAAAAAGAGCTTGACTTCTAGTCTGGAAGACAAAGGAGGGGAGAGAGACAAACATGCTGAGATGGCAGATAGGTGTGCCTTAATGGAAGAATATGACAAGCCAGTGTTTATCAGTTCACGCAGGTAAGACAGAACCACCAGAGTGGTTGAAGTTGTTGTTTTAGACACCAAACAGAAAACCTTTTCCACTTGGATAGGTAGGATTTTCTGATAGTGGGTTTTCCGGCCTCCTGCAGAACCTGAAGCATGTCCTCGGTATAAAGGTGTCTAAAGGGAATCAATGCCCTATCACCCACAGTGTAAGATTCAGGGTGGCTATTTGGGGGTGTATGAGAGTTCCCATCTCCTGTGTGAGTAGGTCCATCCTGAGGGGTAACTTGTGGTAATTGACCATAGCTAGATGATGTAGAAGGGGGAACTAGTGCTGCCTTGGCCAAAAGGGAGTCACCAGCAACATTTGAGGTTGTTCTCTCTGAATCTTCAGCAGAACTCTTTGTATGAGAGGGAAGGGGAGAATGCATAAGTGAACATCCCCGTTCATGGGAAGGAAAAAGTATCCACCTTCCATGACCCAGGGGAGAGTATCCTGGTGCAGGAAGTTGGGAGTTGTCTGTTCATGGGGGAGGCAAACAGGTCTACCTGAGGCATACCCCATTGATGGACCAGGTCTAGGAACACATCCCTGTTTAACATCCATTCATGGGATGCAGTCATGGACTTGCTTAGGGCATCTGCCATCACATTCTCAGTAGAGGGTATGTAGATGGCTAGAAGTGATACTTGTCTCTGTTGGGCTATCTCCCATGTCTACAGAGCTAATCTGCATAGGAGGTAGGACTTTGTCTCCCTCTGTTTGTTGATGTACCACAGTACAGTAGTGTTGTCTGTGTACTATCTCAGCACTCCTGCGAGGATTTGGGCCTTGAAGATTTGGAGGGCAAATATCAAAGCTCTCATCTCCTTGATGTGGATGTGTTCCCTCTGTTGGGGAAGGGTCCATGTGTCCCTCACGCTCCAGTATCCTAAGATCCCCCCCCCCAACCCGAGTATAAAGCATCTGTGTACAGATCCTGATGGGGGGGGGTTGTAGGGGGAGACCCGGATTGGCATAAATCTGGAAAATCCACCACTTTAGTTCCCTGGATAGGCAGGGAATAAGGAGCACCATAAACTCCAAAGGGTGCAGGTGTGGTTTCCAGACTGTCCTTAAGTACCATTGAAATTTCCTCATGTGTAACTTTGCTAAGGGTACCATGGCAATGGTGGAGGCCATGAATCCCAGGAGCCTCAGAAACTCCCTGGCTGACAGGGTTTGGAGAGAAAGAATTCCCTGGAAATAAGAGGTGAAGGACATAATCTCGGCCGGTGGAAGACAGGCCATCATTTGTCCTGTGAGAATCCTGCTTTCTAAGAACACATGATCCTGGGAGGGAGTCAGAGAAGATTTTTGAAGGTTTATGGTAAACTCCAGGTGTTTCAGAAGAGTTGGATCCCCTGCATTCTGGCAAAGGCAATGACTGGGGCTAGACACCTTGTGAACACTCTTGGCACCGTAGAGAGACCAAATGGCAAAGCATAGAACTGAAAATGCGCAGAACCCACTGAAAAGTGAAGGAATTTCCTGCAGAGTGGATGGATTGGTATGTACATATAGGCATCCTTTATTTCTAAGGACACCATGTAGGCCTGAGGAAGGATCACTGGAAGGATAGTAGGAAGGGTCAGCATACAAAAGGAGGGGATCTTGAGAAAGATATTCAGATGGGACAGATCCAAGATGGGGCTCCAGGAACCTTCTTTCCTGGGGACCAGGAACATTTTGGAATAGAAACCTTTCCCTCTTAACTCTATGGGTATCTTTTGGATAGTACTTTGAGAGAGCAGGGCATGCAGGACTGGGGGAAAGTAAACCATCTGGCCTCAAGGGGGTTGAGGAATGCCTTTAAAGGATGGTCTTGATTCCCACACCATGAAATAACTCTATTGTATGATTGAAAGGACCCAATAGTCCTCGGCAATCTGTTTCCCACCAGGGAAGGACAGGGAGAGACACAGGGAGAGAGTGATAGCTGAGCTTTGGGCCTGGTAGTCACAGACTACCAGGTTTGGCCTTAAAAGGCTGCTTTTGAGCTGGAGTAGAGGGAGAAGACCTGGAAGGGGTCTGCTTCCTGGAATCGTTTTTTCCCTTTGGAGGACATATGTCTAGACGGCCCTTCTCACAAAAGTTGTTCTTCCTGGGTAATTCCTCTGGAAGCGAGGAACTGAGGACACGAGTATGTGCCTTAGGTCCTGAAGTTCTTTGTCCTTTGCCTGAAGGGCCTTAAAGAGCTCAGTAGCTATTGCAAAGCTTTGTTATCCAAGGGTGCTTCCGTCAGTTTAGATTTTATGTCATCTAGTAAAGGCTGTAGCCTAAGCTAGAAGTATCTCCTGATGACAGAACCTGAGGCTGCAGCCCTTGCTGAAGCCTCCACTGCATCATAACTACACTTTATAGAGTGTCTAGTAACTGCACTGCAGGAATTTAGCAGGCTAGAGAGCTTAACTTTATTGGGGGAATCAGGTAGGTCACCCAATTGTTTAACGGCATCTGTGAGGAGGGCCAAGGAGTATGTGGCCATATGAGTTTGATAGTTTATGGCTCTCACAGCTAAGGTGTGAGAGGTAGAGACTTTTTTGCCCAATCTTTCCATTATTTTACTTTCCTTATCCGAAGGGAGTAAGGAAGTGGAGGACATTAGCTTGGTTGTTTTATCTGCAGCCACATAAATAGTTTATGGATCTGCAGAAGGGGCCTTGAGGAGGAATTTGGCATCTTCAGGGACTTTATAAAATCTGTCTGGATGCTTGGGTGCAGGCAGTTGGGAATCAGGAGCCTCTGAAGCAGCCAGGAAGTCATCTAAAAAAGCAGGATGTACAGGGGGAACCGCAGACGGGTTTGGGGACTCTATTTGCAAGAGGTCATAATACCACTTTTGCATCTCAGTAACCTGACTACAGTCCCATTTGAAAAAGCCTTTCATTTGAACTATTGTCTTTCCAAATGTAATGTCTACCACAGTGGAATCAGTTTCATTTGACTCCTTCTCTTTGGAAGCATACCCCAGAGGAGAAGCAATTTGGGAGGTGTAAGTGAGGGATTCATCCCCTGAAGAATCCTCTTCCTCACAGGAAATATCAGGCAACATTTTACTCTTTGGAGTAGAGACTGAAGGGGCCTGGGCAGGAGCAGAGGCCTGGTGTAAGGCTAAGAAGGCATTAAGTAGGCCTTGGGTAAAGGCCTGCCAATCAGGGGTTTGGTCCGATGGTTTAGTTGGATGAGAAGGAGCAGTATGTTTTGTTTTCTGCTGCTTCATTTTGGGAACGTCTGACACAGAAGTGTCTGAGATTCGATGAAGAGAAGGACGGATGGACGTCAGGTGACATTCTATGATATCCAAAATAATGTCTATCCAAACAACAATTTTGGAAACTCTATGCAGGCCCTCGGAGATGATAAGCCTTGGTTGCCCCTTGACACCTGAGTTGGACACCTGCGACTCCCTCTGGGATGTACTGATGGCCTGCTTAATGGCTTCCCCTGGGTACCCATCACTGGAAGTTCCACAGATTCCAACTCAGAAGTCTGGTCAGAATAGAGGGTGCAGTTGTAGGATTGGACCTAGGATTTTTTGGCCTTTTTCATGGGCAGCTCCTCCGAAGTTCCTGATGTCCAGTCCATGTCTTTAGTTAAGAGTTTCAAATGCTGATTCATTAGGTAAAGTTGTAGAGCAGCCAGATGGCTCCTAAGAATTTTAAGTACAAATGCCTGACATATCTCACAAGTGATATGATCATGGTCTTGGCCTAGACAGAATAGACAGATATCATGTGAGTCCTTATGTGGAATCTGCCTTCCACACTGACACCTGCCCTTTCTACATAACATTAACTCACAACACAGTAGCAAGAAGGTAACAAACCCCCCTGTGGGGTAATTGTCTGAATGCGGGCAAACACAGAGTCACTATTCCAAGCGAACGACATCTGGAGCTGACAGTCACACAGGCGGCAGAAAAGTTCTGAGGTAGGTGCGTGCTGATGTCTGTTTATGGACAATGTTCACTGAGTGATGTGGGCCATTGCACGTACCTTTGCAGTAGCATTTATCTTTTGTAGAATGGACAGATGTACAAATCAGCCAGAGGCAAACTCCTTATTGTTATGGATACAGCAGCATAAGAATAGAAGGACATCAAATGATGAAGATATACAAGGGATGGAGCAGGATGCCCCCATATTAATAAGGACAAGATCCAAGATGTTGTTCTCCTTAGTGATTACTTTAATTGCTACAGGACATTTGTATTGAAAAAGGCCAAGAATCTCTGTGCTTGTGCATTAGTGGTGGTGTAGGTTTTCGAGTCTATAGTTGGATAGTTTAGATCACCTAGGTTCCTGTAGATAGGTGTTGTGGCATTCTTAGGTTATAGAGAAAGAAAGAGAGACAGAGTTCTATAGCAAGCTAATATATGGCACGGGACCTTTCTGACAGTTATTTGAACATGCAGAGCCTCTAGTGAATCATGCTGCTTTAGCAGCCTTGATGTGATCCTCTTCTAACCTGTCAATGTTCGTTTGCAGCTCCACTAAATCGTCATTCCATTGCTTTCTCTTATCTTTATACCATGCTAAAGATTTACCATACAAATTAATTTCTTTAGTGAGGTTTATTTCAAGGAAAGACTGTATTTTTTTATAAAAAATCCTTAACATCCTTTAAGTTTGTTATATAAGATGGTATTCTAGTGATAGATCTCCTTTGTCTTGTGTGTATTTCTAAGTCAAATGTAAGTGCATTGTGTTCTGATAGGGGGCAAGAAATTACTTCAACTTTATCTAGCTTTGTAATTAATTTCCTTGATAAATACCTGATCAGTTCTTGAATGAGAGCCATGCCTATGTGAATAAAGTGTGTAAAATAATGAATCTGGGTCAGCATATTAATTTATATCTACTAAATCAACCATGTCAGTAAATTCAGCCAATGCACTTGAAGACGCAGTTTTCCTACATGTGTTTATAGAGTTAGTGTCACTATCATTTATTATACAGTCAAAATCTCCAGCTATTATATTACCTTTAGAATATTGTATAATGTCTTCTGTGTGCTGTTTTAACTACTTTAACTCCTAGATCAGGAATCCAGTAGAGATTCACTAATATACTTTTTTCCATTTAACTCTAAAATTACCAAACAAAGCATTCCTGATCTATTTTGCTAAGTATTTATGACTTTAATCATAATGGCTGAGTTCTTCCATGAAATTTTGTTTATGATGTGAGCTGGCTAAAACTGTATAGTTACTAATACTACATTTGTTTGAATCTACTTGTAACAGATGTGTTTCCTGTAAAATCATAAGCTGTAGATTAAAGATGTTTAAATATTTAATCAGACTTCCCCTTTTACAACCATTATTTAAGCTATTTACATTAATGGAAATCCACTTCATACTTAAGCTAGTATTTACAGAATTTCTGTGCATGTAGATGTGGTACTACCAAAGGGAAGAGCAAAAGCATACATAGAACTAGAAGAAATGACGATTACTTTTGAAATGACTATATTCCTAATGTACTTAGGCACCCAAAAAAGAAGAAAAAGGAAATAAAACATTACATATTGAGTTAAAAACAAACTATATATTCTATGGGGAATAAAGATCCCCTATACTTGAATTGCCAAGCCACCCAAGTGCACCCTCTATATCCCCTATCCAAGTTATCCCTAAGTCTGACTATCTAATAGCTTTACTTATAACAGAAAGTAGGCAGTTAGTATTTTAAACTAGCTATCTAAATAATTTACAAATGTAAACCAGTCTCCATACAAATGAGATACCACTACTTAAACAGTACTTATAAACTCAGACTAAGGTACAGTGACTATAATAAGCAATAATACAACTTTATTTTCTTCACTGTACACTTCTAATAAACAACCAGAAATAACAAAACTTTTATAAATTGTTCTAAAAAATACATATTATAAAATGTTTTAAGCATTAAATATATTATCTACATTAATACAACTAATAAACAGCTTATAAAAAGTCTGTAGAATCAATTAAGGTAAAATCATGTGTATATCACTTTAAATAGCTAGACAGTATGAATGGCTCTTGTTTAACCCTTAGCTAGTGCGGTTATGTCATGTCTGAGCCGTTTAGTTTAATTTTTGAGCTGATCGCACTTTCGTGAAGGGATCTAAGCTATGGAATTATTCAAGCTTGGGAAATGCACTTAAAAAAGAAGATGAAGTGTTTTAGCTCTCAATCTCAGTGGGAAACCAAGAAAGAAAGGTAAGTAAACTGTAAAAATATTTCAAAATTTTGTCTAGAACTCATAAAGTGTATAACTGTAAACTCCTTCACTTCATAGCTGTGTAAATGACTCTACTAAGCTTTTAACTTAAAAAAAGTCCTAAATCATATTTTTTATTTTATCATATAATCTAGTTGTAAACACTAAATATATACAGATATTTAAAGAACTAATTAAACTGATATATTATTAGAATATTTCAGAATGTAAAATCTATGCAGCAAAGTGTTTATGAAGACGATATATTTTCACCCTTTTATATGTTATTTTGCTTTAACTACCATTTAGGTGTTACTAGTAAACATGAAATTATCCAAAGAAGTCTTACATTCATTAATAGGGTGTATAAAAAATGCACTGGGTTAAGAGAAATATGAATAATCTGTAATTTCTCGTTCATAGTCATGGTGCTATAATATAGCAAAGCAGGCAGTGTATTGTGTTTTAAAACTGTTAAATAATACATATATATACATTTATAATTATTAAGTTGCCTTGTACTGACTTTAGATTATTAAAAAGGTACCATGTACACTTCTTTAGAATAATTTTACTGTAAATTAAGTATTTTCTAGTGTAATACTATATTATGAATAGTTTATTAGAAGCAAATAATCAATATTAGAGAGAAAAAAAAGCTTTTACCTTTTTCCTTTATGGATTATGGAAAATGTGAAATTTCTTTGTATTGGAATTGAATATGAAACATATGCTACTGTAATAACAGAAGAAAAATAAAACAGAAATTAAGAAATTATTTGAATTTTTGTTTTTTCTATTTCTTGTCCACTATTTTCCAGTTGTTATTCTCTGCTTGATGTTTAAGTGAAAAAATAGAACAGTCCATTTCTTTAAATTGATCTGTAATGCTGTTGCTTGTTAGGTATGTGACAGCAGAATCTAATGTAGCAAAGGTTTTGACACCATCTGGAAAGAATACTTTAAGTGTTGCATGAAACAAAAGAACTTTAAAATGTTTCTTTTTCAGTTCCTTGATCAATGGCAAATATTTTTGTCTTCTTCTAATTACTGCAGATGAATAGTCATTGTCAAATCTTATGATATCATTAAATTTAATAGGAGAGCTAGCCCATGCTGTTTTCAATACCAGTTCCTTGTCTTGGGAAGAAAGAAAACATACAATTACAGACTTTGGTTTACCGTTTACCTTCTAGAGACTGAAGAAGATGCCAGTGATCTGTGGGCTCTTTTATTTCCAAAAGATAGGGACTCCTGTAGGTTTAAGATATTAGGTAGCTAAGATGTGAGGAAGTTTACCATGTTATCCCCTTCTGTCTTTTCTGGTAAGCTATAAATATGAAGATTATTTCTTCTTGGTCTATTTTCTAGATCACCAAATTTACTGAGTAAGGAAGTGTTTTGTTTTAAGAGAAATTCCACTTGAAACTCTTGTTCAGTTACTCTGCCCTCCAGGTCTTTTAAAGAGTCTTCCATACTGGTAATCTGGGTACTATGTTGCATTATCATTTCTTTCAACGGTTCCATTTGCTTTGTATTCTCTTCTTGCTTACTGTCCATTTTATCCATTTTTATAGATAAATCATTCCTAGTGGAAAGTAAGGCTTGCAATTCTCTCTTCATTGACGGGTCCTGCACCCTGTTTTTGGAGTAACTCATGCTGAGATGGTAACAGTGCCCTTTCTGAGAAGGTTTTGACAGAAAATTCAGCAAAAAAAAAAAAAAGTTCCAAAATATTCTTCCAGGGACTTTAAGAAACATAAATCCGTAGGTTTGATGGATCAACTAGCTCCAGTTTTTTAAATTTTCTGTCAGAAATGAATATTAGATAGCAGAGCTAAGGAAAAGTGCTGTTAACCAGCCAACATCTTGGCCATGCCTCATGTGAGCTTCTTCTGAATGAAGATTGAGACAGCTTCACCCCCCCCCCCACTGCGCAACAGCAGTTCTAAACATGTGGAGGGTATTATTAAACCATGTCAGCCACTACACAGATGTTTACACCCTTCATGCTGAGAAGGGCTTGCAGGGAATGAAGTTTCTTATTTAGGCTTCAAGTATTGATTAGTAACACCTTCATATTTTCCTTTGCTTGCTTCATTATGTTGGTAGGTTTATCAGGCTGGCATTGGGTAAAAAATGCTCTATGGGTGTTGAAAATGCCTTTGCTAATAATTTAAATCCTATAAGAGACAAATGCAGGCCATCTCTGGTGAAGTATCATGGTCTGTAGATCATATCCTCTCAAGTTAATAAATATTTGACCCCCTCTAAATGGCAAGAAGAAAAAAAGCAAATTATTGAAGTCAGTTATCTTTTGCTCATATTGTGGTCCTCATCCTTAGAGCAGGTAGAATGCTGTTCAGTGCTAACTCATATCTGCCTGAGATACATAGTCTGAAAGCTTCATCATGGTTCTCTTCATATAGTCCAGGAAGGTACATCTCAAGTCATTGACACTCACCTGTATTATGACAGAGTTATACTGGAACTTGCTGTTCAAGGACTTGAGCGCATGCATGATCTGACAAATCGCACCAGACAAGCAACTAATCATCACTTTCCTTGCTCAGCCTGGTAAGAGGCTCACCTGTATGTTTTACAATGGAGCCACTTATAGCAGGACTGCTTGGTTGGGTAGATGCCTGCCTTACAGGCTCAGCATCTGTGACTTTGGGACTGCTTGTATTATGTGAGGAGGTACTCTTAACTTGTTGAGTCTGTTTTGTGCTTGTGGTGCATTTTAGTGCTCTTTGTTTTTTAGGCAAGTTAATCTTTACAACCTCAGCATATTATGGATTATGTGTATTGTGATGGTCTTGGAGAGGTGTGATGTTTGGTGTACTGCTGATGATTTTGGTGTCTGAGTTCACTGTGTATAAAATTTTTGCATCCAATGACATTATAAATGCACATCTCTCACACACTGTGTTATGCTGTTTGAATACTAGATGATCACATGATAGTATGAGACAATTCTTACACTGTCTCAGGATACACATTTTAATTAGGTTGGCTAGAGAATTTGTGGGGAGGTGATGGTCTATGATTCTTACAGGAATGACTCTTGCGGCAGGGGTAGCTATAACTACTTGGAGCTTGGTTTGTTTAGGATACTTTTTGAGTGGACTTGCTACTGAATATTCAAAGTATAATACAAAATAACTAGCCAGCAAACATTCTTCTGCTAGTAGAAGAAACCAGTAAACTAATCATAACTACAACTCACTAATTTAATACTAAAATAAGTGCAAGTGGTATAAAACTAAAATTAAACAATTTTATCAAAGGTCTGTTTACCCACTGAATTGCTTAAGGGGTCAGTCTTTGCAAAATTATATTTATGTGCTTAATTTCAGCAGCCAATAAATGGGAAGAGGGGGGGGTTATGTTGTCAAATTATCAAAAGGGGTGAGCAGCAACAGATACACTGTGTTTAAGAACACAATTACAACAGTGTGTGGTTGGGAAAAATGTTTAGATCCTTATCTCTGAGACGATTGTCCTCAACTGCCTTAATGTAAGCACTAGTCCTGAACTAGCTTGACATAGACTCAGTACTTAAGAATGAAATTAGGGTTTAATACCAACAGTTACTCCAACAGCAAAATGCAGTGTACATATGTAGTAGAATTACTAATATAGGGATAAAAACCTTAAGTAATACAGATATAGACTGTAAAATGAATTCAAAAATAGATCAAGAAGAATCTTCGCGTGTCTTTCTTTCTATATGTAATGGAACTATTATACTAAGTAGAAGTTTTTTTTTTTAAAGAACACAGCGATAACAGTTTGGGAATTCTTAAACCCTTAGCTCTGAGCTGACTGGCTGGAACTGTCTTAATGCAAACACTAGTCCAGAACTAAAGACACAAACTATATACTATTGGGTAAAGGTCCAGCAATGTCCACAAAAATGAGTATCAAATAGAGATTTGACCAGTTGATAAAGGTGTAGGGATGGTAGTTATGGACATACAATTTTATATAGGAAAGATGCATGATATGACAAGTGACAAAGTGATCTATAAGCATTTATTTAAGTTCCAAGTCAACGGTTTGATTAAGAGGGTTGAGTTTGTTATTTATTATCTACTTATGACTGGGATGATTACAGAAGAACTTTATAAATATTTTATGGTTGATCATCTGCTAGTCCCTATTATATATGGGCTGCCTAAAGTACATAAAAATACCATGAATCAACCAATGTGCCTGATTGTTTCCAGTCATGGTTGGTTAACTGAACCATTGTCGATCTATGCTGAAAGAACTCTTAGACCAGTCTTAGATACTGGTAGTACTGTAATGAAGGACACTAAGAGTTTTTGGAAGATCTATACACATGGTCAAAGGGGGTCTACAATGACTTGGATATGATTTTTGTTACCCTAGATGTCAATTCTCTTTTTACTGTTATCCCTAATGAGACAGGCGTTGAGTATGTCCGATTGTTTTTGTCTAACCATAGTGATTTATCTAATGAAAGAATTATGTTGATTTGTTCATTAATTGAATTGATTTTTAAAAAAAATGTGTTTATTTTTTAAAGTGATTTTTATTTACAATGGATAGGGATGCCATGGGGACAGTATATTTTAACAGCTATGCTAACATTGTGTTAGTACAATGGGAACAAGAGAAAGTTCTCTCTAATAACACATTTGTAGAAGAACACAGTTTTTATAAAATCCTTGTGATGAAGTTTTTCTAGTTTGGACAGGAACTGTAGAAAGACTACATGAGTTTATATACTTTCCACATACAAGAATGTCATTTTTGAAATTTAGTTACGATTGGTCTAACACATCCCTTACTTTTCTTGATGTCACCATTAGTAGAGATTTACTGGGTGATTTTAATACTATGATTTTTAGGAGACCCTGCAAGAAGAATAATGTACTGCTTAAATCTAGTATGCAACCCAAACATACTCCGAGGAATGTACTTAAACATCAGTTCTTAAGAGTTATGCAGCTAAACAATGATGATGGGTCACATGAAAAAGCTTTTAATACCTTAACCAATAATATACTTAGCAGACATTTTAAGGAAGAGATTGACAAAATGATTTTAGAAGTACAGGGCCTGAGGGGTGCATCTGCAAAACCATACTATTCAGAACGCCCTGTTGAGGCATTACGTACAGATATGGATAGGTACACTAGAGAACCTAGTTGAATTTTGACATATAAAAGTGATGTTAAAATCATTTGTGACATCTTTAGAAAGAATTGGCCAATACTGATGTCAGATGAGAATCTGAAGGAGATCTTCGGACTTGTGCCTAAGTTTACATTTAAAAATAATAAATCTTTAAAGTATCAGCTCTGCTATAGACAGTTAGCACCAAAGGCAGAGGTTTTGATTGTATGGACACTTTTCCTTGCTGTTCATACACTGCTTGTAAGTTCATTCTGACTATTAGACAAAAGGCTGCTCCACCAAAACCATAAAAAAGCATGGACACTAGTGTTAGCACTTTCATTCACTTTAATAACTGTGAACTTCTTCAGAAAACATGAATCCACCCAGGAAAACATTTAAATACTAAACTCTAATACCACATGATTAATGATGTCACAAATCACAAATTATTTCATTGTTATTGAAGAAATAATTCCTACAATAATAGTTATTCAAAATGATCTTAAAATGATTATAAAATACAAATTAATAAACAAAATATATACAGCTGATAATTTTAATTATCAAATTAATAAACAAAATATATACAGCTGATAATTTTAATTATCAGCTGTATATATTTTGTTTATTAATTTGTATTTTATAATCATTTTAAGATAATTTTGAATAACTGTTGTAGGAATTATTTCTTTAATAACAATGAAATAATCTGTGATTTGTGACATCATTAATCATGTGGTATGAGAGTTTAGTATTTAAATGTTTTCCTGGGTGGATTCATCACATAACATTCAACCTTCTTATTCCTCAGTGGTTACGAACGATGCCCACTGCTCAAGTGATACACCTCCACCTAATCAGCAAGCTGCTGCCCCCTTTTTTTCTGCAGGGGCAAGACCCAAGGAATCTGCTTCCACAACGAACACTTTTTTACCTTTTCCAGTAAAGGAACGTGTGGGGTGGCGCGGTCGTTCTCAGAGCAGAGGACCAAGAAAAAGAAAAAGTTCCGAAGAGAGGTTTCAAGCACCAAGGAGACAGCGAAAGTAAACTCCCTTATATATAATGTCTCAACATACAGTTTATCGGACTCAGATGCTTCTCTTCTGGAGAAAGGTCTTAACTTTATACCTTCTCAAACCAGCTCCCTTAATAATGTGTTGGTTGATTTAAGACTGTTTTGCCGCAATGTTTCACTCAAGGTTTTGTTTAAAAATAACAATGCGGTTAATACTAATGAAGTTAAACATTTCTTTAGAGTAAAGAGCAGTTTTATACCCAACATGCCACACAATGTTGAAAGTTTTTTAAAAATGTGTGAATCTGATTTCTATAGTTGGTTTGCTCAACATAAAAAAAGATGTTGTTTTTTTAACATGTCCAGAGCAGAACAAGATTCATTGCTTTCTCTAAAAGAAATACTGACATCGTTATCAAACCAGCTGATAAAGGTGGAACTATAGTTATAATGAACTCTCTAGACTATAATCTAGCTATGTTGAATCTTTTATCAGAAGATACAGTCTATGAGAGAATCAGTAATGAAAAATGCCAGAAAATCATTAAAACAGTACATGATGATTTATATGATCTTTTGTTGGGGGGACAGATAAGCTGTGAACTGTATGAATATCTCTTTATAGAATATCCACTTATTCCCTTGATAAAAGGTTTACCCAAAATACATAAGGGTCTTAGACCGATACCTATGAGACCGATAGTTTCAAGTAACAACTGGGTAACCTGCACCATCTCCTCTTTCATTGAAAGTATCTTAAGACCTCTAGTAGACCATATTCCACATATTCTAAGTGATTCTTACCAGTTAATTGATTTTTTGAAAGAACATGATTTTAAAAGCAATGATACACCCTTGTTATTAGTGACAATGGATGTTAAAAATCTGTTCACCTGCATCCCCAATGAGTTAGGGCTTCAAGCAATTGATGAAATATTGGTTTCCTCATCTGGTTACAGCAACAATAGGATGATCCTTATACACTATCTCCTTGAAGTTATACTCAGTAACAATGTTTTTTTGTTCCAGGATCAACTTTATTTGCAGAAATGGGGGGTTGCTATGGGAACCCCCTGTGCTAACAGTTATGCCAATTTGGTTGTGTATAACTGGGAACGAGAACATCTGTTTAAACATCCTGATTTTAAAAAAGTGAGAGTTTATAAAAGATTTGTGGATGACGTCCTTTTGTATGGGACGGAACTGTGTCAGAATGCATTATATTTGTTAATGAATTGGAGAAATCGTCACCTTTCTTAAGGTTTACAGTAGAGACCTCTCATGTTAAGATACATTTCTTGGATTTACAACTAGAGTTTGAGGGAAATAAGATTATTACATCTTTATATAGGAAGCCAACCTGGAGAAATACGCTGCTACATTTTAGCAGCATGCATCCCAGGTATACCTTTGAAGGTATAATATCCAGTCAAATGCATAGAATTTTTAGGATCTGCCAGCGCAATGACTATTTAGAGAGAGAAATAAATACCTTAGAGGCATTGTTTAGAGAAAGGGGTTATCCCCCCAAAATGTTTATGGATTGTAAACAGCGATTTATAGACAAATATTATAATATTGGTGGAACAGCCGTTGACAGGAACACAGGGGGCAATAATAAATGCTCCGCATTGAAAGGTAAATTTACCGACAAACTAAGCTATGTCACTAATTTTACTAGTGACAGTTTTAGTTTGAATAAGATTATCACTAGGAATTGGAACGTATTGATTACAGATACCTTCACGAAAACTATAGTAGGTGAACATCCTAGATTTACATACAGAACTTCTCAGAATATGAAAGAAATTCTATGTTCAGAGCATACATCTCCATTTGAAAATATTGTTCATGATAAACTGGGCACTTTCCCATGTGGTGGATGTTCGATGTGCCCTTTTATATCCAATAAGGTTAGTTTTATACATCCTGCAGGCATTTTTTCCTTTATTCCTAGATTTTACAGTGATTGTAACAGTAGCAATTTGATATACTTAGCTACGTGTGTTTCTTGTGATGCATTTTACGTTGGCCTAACCAAGAGACGGTTACGAGACAGGGTTTACAACCACTGTTATGACATAAGGAAAGAAAAAGTTTCTAATGCCTTAGCTAAACATGTTATGGAACATCCCAGTCATACCTTTGGCTTCAAAGTTTTGGAAATGTTGCCATTGAGCCCTAGAGCAGGTGATAGCAATAACCAGTTGGCCATTAGGGAACTAAAATGGATTTTTATTTTAAGGGCACATACACCCCCAGGTATTAATTATTCAGTTTCCATTAAACCTGTATTGGATAATCGAAAGAAGTATTGACCATTTAACACATATGTAATTTGCAGTTCAGCTTAAAAAAAATATATCATTTTAGTATTGTTATTAATTCAACATAAATTTTGATAATATTATCATTTCTATTTTTATTTTTACTTGATAGTTATGAGGATTTAATTTCTTACATACTAAGGATATTTCCTAGAGGTGATTTGTTTACTGATGTTTTGATCCAGGTGGACTTGTTATTTATCTTGTAATTTTAGATGGTTTGTTCATAATTTAATAGTAGAATATTGTGTTTTTAGTGAATAGTTATCTGTACTGTTCTGAACCAGGTTTATGTCTGTTTGAAATAGACTTTGTATACCAATTTGTTTTAGGTATTGTGCGTAGCTTATTATTTTATTATTTAGTAGTTTAAATATTCTCAATGGGCCCAGACAGGTTTAGAATTTATTTATCTTTTAGACTTTGTTGCCACAGAGTCTGTTGTAGCAGCATGTGGTAGAGACAGAGGCTCTGAGAGCATCAGAGATATGAGCAATCGGTTTTGACTGTCAGTACTTCTGACATGAGTACGAACATCTTTGACTTAGATTGCTCATGTCTTGCCTTGTTTTGCGTGGTTTGTTTTGCATGTGGGGAATGTTTAGAAGTTAAGGCTGAAGCATCATATGGTGAGTGGTTTTTATTACTATGGATTCTGGTCATATTTTAAGTTTATTAGATATATTTCACTTGGTAATAGTCTTACAAATGTTGGTTGGTCATCTGTGATGTTACTGGCAAAAAGAGACGCTGCTAGACGTTTAAACGCTATTTTATTCTGTCATAGAGGGCGTTTTTAATTATTTCAGCTATCTGGCGAATAACATCTTTTTTAATAAGTTACGATAAGGCAGTTGTTGAGGTGAGTGGATTCCAAGTTTGGATGTGGGGTGTTCCCGTATATGAATGTTTTTGAACATGGGAGTTCTCGCTTCTTTCCTTATGTAAAGCTGGGAAGTAAGAATGATGTTCATAAGGAGAACAGTCTAGCTATTACATTTATTATGTTTATTATGTTTTAGTTTTTGCTTCTAGATCTATTATTACTACTTGATAAGGTTGTCGGATGCTAGGGACCTTATGCGGTAGTAAGATTGTTGGATAATGTCTGGTTTTTTAAAAAAAAAATTAAGATCTGAAGGTGGTTTGGTGACAGTTTCGAGTTGATCTGAGGGATCTTTTGTTATATATATATTTTATCAGTAATGTTCTAATGAGGTTTTTTATATATTTTTATATATCTTTATGCCATGTAGACTTTATGTGGTCTAGCGATTTAGTTTTAAAAAGATGGTCTCGCCGTCTTTAAAAGTTAAACAACTTTAATCTGTTGATATATGTTCCTTGTCAGATGAATACAAAATTATTAGGTCATGAGTTTGTATTAACATCAGAGTGCATTCTATAGAAGAGTGTGGCAACAAACTGTAAGCTAGTATTAACTGGCTTTAATTCATTATTTGTGATGTATTTGTCTTTTATGATATTATCATCTGTGCGTTATACACTAAATATATTGCATTAATAGAGCACTGGATGTTTTTACTACTGAATGATTTTGAAATGTTGTTTATACTATGTTTTAATGTTAGGGTTTTGCTGCTTTAAATAAAACATTAACTGCTTCAATTGTGTTTTAATTGTTAATTGATCACCTGGTTTTTCCCGCCTAAAAGTCTTGTATAAAGATGGTTCATTTACTTTCAATATTTACACCTGATGAAGCGTAGCTAACCTACGCGAAAGCGCTTGTGCAGTTTTTATGGAAAAATAAAGAAAGTTTTATTTGATTTTTCCGTGTGGTGACTCCTGTTTGGATCGACTATTGGCTATTTAAATGTTTTCTTAGGTGGATTAATGTTTTCTGAAGAAGTTCACAGTTATTAAAGTGAATGAAAGCGCTAACACTAGTATCCGTGCTTTTTTAGGGTTTTGGTGGAGCAGCCTTTTGTCTAATTTACTTTATTCGTGTGGTTTCCAAGTTCCAAGTTTGTTTCATTCTGACTATAATATATTTGTTGCATACTGCTTCTGATACTGAAATTGAATTTGATTTTTATGCTAATTGCAGGAGCAGTAATTTGGTTTACTTTGCAAAATGTGTCTCCTGCAGTGCATTTTATATGGGTAAAACCAACTGCACATTAAAGGAAAGAATTTTAAATACATGTTAATGACATCAAGAGTGTAAAGCTGACTAATGCTCTTGCTAAACATGTGAATGACTCCAGCTCCAATCATAGTTTTAATTTTTGGTTTTATAATTAGTTAATGTTAATTTATGGAGAGGTGATCTGAAGAATAAGACAGAATAGGTAGGTACTTAGGTTCATACGTAGGTACTAGGCTATTGGCCCTAGGGCCTATATAAGCCTAGTCAAAAGGTACCCTGGCTGTCGCCACGAAAGAAAATTATTTTCCCGTGCCACTGTCGAGCAGAGCCACAGAAGTGATCCCTGGGGTGAATTTCCTATCTCCCATCCAATCATCAAGATTTTTCTTGAAGAATGCTAATGAGGAGCTTTGTTTGATATAGATAGGTAGTTTGTTCCAGAGTATGGGAAGTCTCTGGGACAGGAATCTATCCCTCCAGCATGTTCTATTTATTGTGGTGACAAGGTTTAGGTCCCTAGAGCATGTAGCTCATAGGGATTGGGATTTCTTTAAGTGGAGCATGTCTAAAAGCTCTGGGTGTGACATAACTTTGTGTGTTAGGCAGAGATCGCCTCTGAGTAGGTGATATGAGATGGAGAAATGGATTTTAGAGATGTGTGCAGACAAGAGTCCCAGTTTGAATGGATCTGCTTCTTTAAAACCGGTGCTCGAGTCATGTGACCTATTACATTGATTTGATTAATTTGTCTTTTTAATGAATGGTTATATATTTTATGAGCTTCCCTATTAAATAAATGAAGTTTCAAAATGTCGAATGCCCCTTTATCGACACCTAAATGTCGAAACACCCAAATCCCAAACAAACGGAACAGTGATTTTTTTCCTAAGGAAAAAAAATCTCTGGTCCACAAACAAACAAAAAAAAAACAAACAAAAAAAACAAAAAAACAAACACAAAATAAATACCAACTCCGAGATTGCACCACAGTGGAAGAAACGTTAAAGTCCCGAAAATGGCCCAGTGATTTTTTCCCTAGTAAAAAAAAATCACTGTTCCATGTCTTTGGGATTTGGCCTTTTTTGTCAATCAGCTGTCGATAAAGTGGTGTTCGACATTTCGGACATTTGCACAACTAATAGGCAATTTTTTATGAATGGTTTGAAGAAGCAGCTGTTAGCCATGAAACTCTTACCATTTTTTACTGCTTTTATTTTTTTTACTGCTTTTATTTGCAAATAAATACTTGTTTTAGCTGTGGTTGGATGACTTTTCTTTTTATTTGATACTTCAGGAATTAGTCTGACATGCATAGATATGAATTCATATCCACTGATAACTTTGTGTTGTACCTTATTAGGATAGTTATTCTTGGGTCCCCTTTACATTACCGAAATGACACTTCACCGACACGCAGAAGAACGAGACGAAACGACCGACAAGCAATTTGACCGAAAAGGTGATTTGCCGACAGCCGAAAGACCGACAAGGGTAACGTGTGAGCGCGACTCGGTAAGTGTGCGATTGTGACGGAGTTAGGAGCAGTCAGGTAAGTGTGCGATATTGTGGGATTTTGGGTTAGGGTGTGGGAAAGGTGAGTGTATGGTAGTGTCGGAGTTAGGGTTCGGGTAAGGTAAGTGTGTGATAGTGACGGACTGTAGTTTAGGGACGCGTTAAGTGAGTTAGGTTTAGAGTGCGGGTAGGGTGAGTGTGCGATAGTGATGGACTTTATGTTTTAGGGTGGGTTAAGTGAGTTAGGGTTAGGGTGCAGGTAGGTTAAGTGTGCGATAGTGACAGTCTTTAGGTGTAGGGGTGGGTTAAGTGAGTTAGGGTTAGGGTGCGGGTAGGGTAACTGTGCGGTAGTGTCGGACCTTAGGGTTAGGGTTTGGGTTAGGGTTAGTGGATATGTCATTGTGTGTCATATGTAGTTTACGTTGTTTGTGTCGGTGTAATTGTGTTCGGTTTTGTGAGTTGTCGGTGTTGTGTGGTTTCGGTTATTTGGGGTCAGTGTTTTGTGTGTCGGTGAAGTGTCGTGTCGGTAATGTAAAGTAGACCCTTATTCTTCTGGACTTTTTCTAAAGTATAAGACAGTGCAGTCTCTGTAAATGTTTGTAGGAGCTTATTTGTGAATAGAAAAATATCTTGGTTGCTTCATAATCTATTGATTTTAAATGTTGTCCATATGGGAGGGCTTCTTTTAATGAGAGATGAAAGCTAGCGATGTGTAAAAAAAGTATTTCTTGCATTACTTTCCTTAGGATTCTCATACATATGTGTATGACCATTCTTGACTTTTGCCTTCAACTCTAGAGATGACATTGTTAAGTAATGAAGAACATATAGTAAACTTTAGATGTGTTGTTTCCATGTCCTTTATACAAATTTCAAATTATTGTCTAAATAGTTGAAATAAGACAAGGAGGTAGTCTGTGTAACAAAAATATGTAGGCAGTGCTTTCCTGAAGAAGTCATGAATATGAAAATGTTTTTTTTCCACATAGTTTGTACAGAGAGATTAACATATGGTTTGAAATTTATCCCCATAGCTGTTTCCCTTTGCAGCATAAAAAGTTCAACATTAAGTTCTGAATAATTGTGAGTTAAGAACAAGTGTACAATAAATTTGTATAATTTAAAACTGTGCACACCAATTTGATGACTGAATCAGCATGCCTGTTGTAAAATCAAAATATCTTAATAAAAACAAGTCTATCTGTTTTATGATATTTTACTGGCTGAACTCAACGTACATAAATTTGCTGACCTTTTTTAAAATGTGTATTTTTCCTTTTATTTTTGCACTGTCTACTGCAGAATTAAATCACCAATCATTGCAAACAACGAATAAAAATAGGCAATGTTCATAATTGTTCTGAAAATGCACATACATGCAAAACATCTTATATAAACTTTTAAAATGAATCAGAGAACATTATGAAAAATTATCCCCGATTCTGGCTTTTTCTTGTATATGTTTTGACCAAAACTATTAAGCAAACACACTGAAGTGTACAATGTTGCCTAATGCAACCCATTTAATAATCATTGTAAATAGACCATTTCCCACAAGAAGTTTGGTTAACTTACTTTCTCCTCACAGGTAAGTGGAGAATTTGAAATGTAAAAAAAGAACTCCCTTCTGGTGAGATATATATATATATATATATATATATATATATATATATGGATCTAGGACTTTTGATCGAAAGATCAAATGTCCTAATCCATTATCACCGAACATACTTTACCGAAAGCGCTTTCACCGAAAAAGCACTTACGGTAAAGTATATTAAAAAAAAAAAACAACATTAAACCTACTTATATGTACGGGGCAAGCCCCCCTGCACCCCCACACCCCCCTACTTTAATATTCTCACTCCGAAGTCACACTACAGTGGGGAAAAGGGAATTTTCCCTTATCCACACCGTAGTATGGCTGGCACAATGAGCATACTTATCCAAAATTGCTGCTTTGGTGAACAGCAATTTCGGTTAAGTATGCTCGGTGATTTCTGCTTCCGTGGAAAGTGCATTCGGGGATCTGTATGGATCCCATATATATATATATATATATATATATATATATATATATATTTTTTTTTTTTCGAAAAAGCCATCAATTTCAGTAATAGGAGTGCTCCTACAAGCAGCTCCACATCATACCTTGCAACTTTTTATATTCTAAACAGTATGTGGGTGACATTATTTAGTTACTTCATTTATCAGGGATTTACCACAAAATCACAGCATTTATGAAAATAGATAAAAAATATGAGGCAAATATTTGGACATTCTATGAAAAATATAGTCAGCTGGGAGTATATGTGGACTGTGCAGTGCAAACTCTTCAATAAGTTAAAAAAAAAACAGACAGGAATTTCCTGTGCAGTCATTTAAAGGGACAATCCCAGGATTTTTTGTTTTGATTCTAGTCTTTGTTTACATTTTCAGTCTGGCTTTCTGGGCATGTCCCAACTATGACTGCAGGGGTTGGGGGGGGGGGGGGGGTGCTTACAGGAAGCTTCAGAGGTGTTAGGCAGATTCCTTCTCAAATTGCAGTTGTATTCACAACAGCTCTCACTGAGTCATTCATTAGTTTCAACTGTCCTTTTTATCCTCAGAGAAACTACCTTTTCAGCAATGTTATGACTTGCTAATACCCTGCAGGAAAGCATTTGAGCAGTGCAAAGTTAAAACATTGGTAAACAAGAGTTTTTAGTTAATTTCATTTCATATTTTATTTTGTGCCGATTTCTAAATTCACAGCTAAGTGCAATGATTTTATGACACAAATGCCCTAGCTTCTGTAGAAAGCATGTGAAAGATGCAAGTTTCAAACATTAGTAGAAACAGTCTTGTTTCTTTTTTCATGTTCAAATTCATCTCTGAATACTAGCCAAGTGTGATGGTTTTCTTACCTGCTAATAGCTCTATGAAAAGGCATATGTGTGATACAGGGTTCAGACATGAGTAGACAGTCTTCGGTTACTTTGGTTTTGTAGTCTACATTGCTCATATAAACTCAGAAAGCTGCTCGACTAACACACTTTGCATTATCGTGCATTTTCTGAAGGATAAGAAGTCTGAGCTCAAATATAGGTCATTATTTAGTGACTTTCATCTTCATTGATTTGGAGGAAAAACGCACATTTTATGAGGAACAGACCAAAAATATCAGATGAAAATCTGTGCATTCTGCAAAAATCTGGACAGTTAAGAGGTATGGGCAAACACACTCATGCATTCCTTTAATTTCATATTTTATTTTGTGCTGCTCTCATACATTTCCTACTATACATGCTATAAGCTACATGTTGGTGACTTAGTGGTTGCACTGTATGATATGCCCTTAAGCAGTTTTATTTCTCTTTCTACCTTACAACTGTATGCATTTGTGCTTGATTCCACTGTTATCTGTAGACAAGTAACTGGAATGATACAGTGGGGGTTTTTTTGTCATCATTCTGTCTGTATTGCCTGATGAGAGGCTAATTCCTTGTCTGACAATCCTTAGTCTTACATGACACTTTTCAAACTGTTGTTGCCTTTCCAAATTACTCACATGAAGGCAACCTCAGACCAGTGACACAACTAGTATCCTACCCTCTTCACTACCTCATACTCTAATACCTTGCCCTTCATAAATAAATAATAAATGTACTTGAGACCGTGCTACTGTGCTCTAATACACATGTTATTCCTGATCATACTGTGTCGTGACATAAATACATAATAACTCTACTTGAGACAGTGCAGCTGTGCTCTAATACACATGCTATTCCTGATCATACAAGTGCCATAAATAAATAATAAATGTACTTGAGACAGTGCAGCTGTGCTGTAATACACATGCTATTCCTGATCATACAAGTGTCATAAATAAATAATAAATGTACTTGAGACTGTGCAGCTGTGCTCTAATACACATGCTATTCCTGAACATACTATGTCGTGCCATAAATAGATAATAAATGTACTTGAGACAGTGCATCTGTGTTCTAATACACATGCTATTCTGAAATATACTATGTTGTGTCATAAATAAATAATAAATGTACTTGAGACCGTGCAGCTGTGCTCTAATACACATGCTACTCTTGATCATACAAGTTGTGCCATAAATAAATAATAACTGTACTTGAGACAGTGCAGCTATGCTCATAGGTTCATACTAGGCTATCTGCCCTAGAGCATTTATAAGCCTAGCCAGAGTGTATTTGGCTTTCGCCACCCATTTTAAATTAATTTTGCTATGCCCTTTTTCGAGGTTAGTATACTGTGCCTCTGTCTAACAGTGACACAGAAGTGATACCCGGGGTAAACCTACGATCTCCCATCCACTCATCAAGATTCCTCTTGAAGAGAGTCAATGAGGGACTCTGCCTAACCTGGACTGGGATTTTATTCCAGAGTGAAGGGAGCCTCTGGGTTATGAATCTGTCCCTCCAGCATGTCCTATTTATTTCAGTGCTGAGATTCAAGTCTCTCGAGCACGTAGCTCGATGGGATTTGGATTTTCTGAGGTGCAGCATGTCCATTAATTCCGGGTTGGACATGGCTTTATACATCAGGCACAGATCGCCTTTAAGCAGGCGGTATGCCACTGAGTAGAGCTGGAGTTTCTTTAACCGGGCAGCATATGGCATCTGTTTGAGCCCTTTGATCCCCTTGGTGAGGTACTTTTGGGGTCTTTCCAGTTGCTGCAGGTGTCTGGTAAGGTACATCCCAAAAGGGGCATTGTACTCAAATATGGGCCTGATGAGGGATGAATAAAGAGGCACGATGACCTCCCCTGTTCTAGATATGAATCCCTTCATGATTAGGTGGGCTATATAAAATGTTTTTCTAACCACTTTAGCCACGTGGTTGTCAAATGAGAGATTGCTATCAACTTGGGTCCCCAGGTCCCTAATTACTTCTTCCGTACTTAATGGATTACCACCTATGTGGTAATTTGTGGGCACTTTGTTTTTGCCAAAGGGGATGACTATACACTTTTTGGTGTTTAGCTTGAGGCCATGGCTCTGGCACCAGTTGTCTGTTTCTATGAGGCCATTTTTGGAGGATGCTTGTGTCGGCTGGAGAGTCGATTATGGCGCCCAGTTTGCAGTCATCTGCAAACTTGGTCAGCCACAGTCCTTCCGTGTTGGCCTGTACCTCCGAGAAATATATACCGAACAAGAGAGGTCCTAGGACTGAACCTTGTGGGACACCACTTGTAACTGGTTTGGAGTCTGACATGGCTCCAGCAATTCTAACCATGTGGGTTCTGTCTATGAGCCAGTTTGCAACCCATCTAGTGACATAGGGGTTTTTTT
>NC_056734.1:419417895-419467895 GCF_019279795.1 Protopterus annectens
AAACGAACACTGATTGATCAAACTTATTTTCGCGAAACTGCAAAATATCGAAGCAGCAGAAACTCAATTTTTTTCCTAGGGAAAGAATTTGGTTGTCTGTTTCTGTTGCTTTGGTATTTTCAGTGTTATGGTGGAAAGTTACCGGTCGGATTCAGGTAAGTATGCGATTGTGTGGATGTGAGTGTTAGGGTGATTTAGATGAGTTAGGGTTAGGGCTCGGGTTAGTTGTGTGTGTGATTGAGTGGACATGAGGGTTAGGGTAGATTTAAGTGAGTTAGGGTTAGGGAGCAGGTGAGGTGAGTGTGCGATAGTGACGGACCTTAGGGTTAGGGTTTGGGTTAAGGTAAGTGGGTAGTTTGTGGTGTGGGCATAGTTTAGTGTAGGGTTAGGTATCAGACTTTAGGTGTATGTGTGTGGATTTCTGTTTGTTTGGTGTGATTGTGTTGTGTGTATGTGTTTTGGATCAGCGATTTATTTCCCTGGGAAAAAAAACGCTGATCTGACAGTTCGAGATTGTAAGCTTTCACTTAAATTAGGTCGATCAATCAGCGTTCGCTTTTTTAAGCGTTCGATGATATAATATAGACCCCAATATTCACCATGACTATAATTTATAGGCCATCTAGGGCAGTAGTAATACAGTAAAATGTCTCTTCTTTCAGTACAATACATGTTGCGAATTTGTAAATTACCCATAGTGCCAATACTCCAAGGTCCATAGTGTAATACTCTATTGTTCACAATGCAATACTCAAATGTCTCTTTCTGTGCAAGGATCCAATGTCTTAACCAAGTACCTGTGCAATACTAAGGTCCCATGCAAGTAAGTGTTCACTACGAAAAGTGTTAAAATGTGTTTCTAATCATGTGCAATATTAGTCTTTTTACCTGCGTGTCAGTGATGTAATAGTTAGGCGCTATATGTGTTAATGTCTGTGAAAGTAGTCTATATGTTGTGTGCACATTGAGTCCAGAGACATGAAATTTTGTTCAGTTTAGTTTGCACTTGTGTGATTTCTGAATGACAATAAAGTTTACTTTGACTTAACTACTTCTCTGTATAACTGTCTGGATTTACTGCATTTTCCTGTAGTTCATTTCAGTTCATGTATTCCTTGCATATATGACAATACTGCTGTAAAGAAAAATCATGACATTTGCACAGCCACTCATTTAAGTATTATGTTTTGCATCTTTTCAAATGTTATAAAGCCTGGGATTCTGTCTTTGATAAATTAAATTTAGCACATTTTTTCTTTAATCATTGTTAGATTCTGGTTAAATAATTATTAATCTGATTCTTATATATGAGGAATAATACTGTTGATAAATGGATAAATAAAGCTGGGTATTCCCCTTTAACTGAATAAAAGCTTCTTAAAATATTCCATTTAATTATTTATAAATTCTTCAGGAACACTAATAGTTTGGTCTAAAAAATACTGATCCCTTCTTCTTCTTCTTGTGGGTTACAGAGATAATAACTTAGCCATCACAGTTTCTTAAATAACACACAAACATCTGTTTTGATTGTCATAATTGATTTTAAAACCAGAAATGCAGTTTATTACTTAACTTTAAAGTTTATACCATGTGAGAGAGATATCCCTAAAAAGTTAGTGATATCAGGAACTCTGAAGTTATTTATTACTTCTTCTTGAAATGTTCCTGTTCTTCAGCCAAAGCAAGCAGAATGACCTCTAGTGACTGAAACTAGTTCATTTTCAGCTGTTTGCATCTGAGATGAAACCATAATCACCATTTCTGCCTGCACACCTGAAGATATCAAAAAACAAACTTCAGTCAGAAGTAAAAACACCTTTACTGAAGTATCATTTGTGAGATAGGAAATCTTACATTATACAGAAGTATTCAAACCATATTAACAAGTTCATATTTACAGGCATTATACATCACATGCAGTGTTCTATACAATACAATCAAACCAACATTACATAAATGGTTCAAATCCTGCTTCTCTTAAATCTCATTCCTCCTCCAAAACATTTTTCTGTATGTATTGTTCCCACAATTCCCATTGTTTCTATGTAATTTACTCCTACCCCTTTCTCACTCCCCATTCTTTTATCTCTGTTACAATATTCATGACTTCAAGTCTAGTTGTTTTTGACTTCCGTTTCCCTTTTCGAGTGATTGCTTTTTTGCCAGCCACCAGTATTAAACTTAACAAGGCTTTACTATGTCTAGGCAATTCAGTTTCTCTATCCCAGCTCCAAAAAAAAAAAAATAAAAAAAAAATTCCCTAGTTACACTCATTCACCAGCCCACTATTTTTAAAATCTGCCATCTCATTACACTCAAAGAGCATATGGTGCCAGGTACCTCTTTCTTCCCAGTCACATCTCCAACATTTGCCATCTGCTTGAGGAAAATGTCTTCAGAGTCTGCTTGGGCTATTAAAGTATCTATGCTGACACTTCCAGACAAAAATTCGAACTCTTTTGATTTTCCTGCATTTTGGGAGCCATACATACGTCCTCCCATTGCTTCTTTGTGAATTGTTTATCTAATCTCTCTGTAGACAGGAGATGAGTCCTAGCTGTGGTGAGTCTGGCATGGTTTGTGAGATATGGTTTAGCCCGATAAAGAGCACCTAGTTTAATATGGAATTTTTTGATTGTTAAGGCTATGTGGCTATCAAACTTTAGGCCATTGTCTATAGTAACACCAAGACATTTTGTTTGTTCTACAGGTTCAATAGCTATGCTGTTGGAGGAACAGATAGAAAGTGGCACTTGTTTATCTGTTGTGGAAGTATTAGAAAAGACAATAAGCTTGGTTTTGTTAGGGTTTGAAATTAGTTGATGGACTGTGAAGTGTTTTTCAGTGCTATGCAGGGCATTCTGGGTTTTATGTTGGAGTTCATTCAGAGTGGGGGCGGAGCAGATAAGGGAAGAATCATCTGCATATTGAATGATAGAGGCAGGATTAGCTGGAGAGCACAGATCATTAGTAAAAATGATGAAAAAAAGAGAGCCAAGAACAGAACCTTATGGGACACCAACAGTAACGTGCAGTAAGGGAGAGAGATTAATATCCCAAAAGGTAGCTTGTTTAGGAGATAACTATGAAACCAGCCTAATTTTTCAATGCTTAAATTGAATTTAGCAAGTTTGTTGAGAAGTAATTGATGACAGACAGTGTCAAAAGTCTTTCACATAGCAAGGAAAGTGGCAGAAATGTATTGTTTTTTTGTTTTTGAGGAGATTAATGGCATTGGTGAAACTTAATAGATCGGTATTAGTACTGTATTTTGGTTGAAAGCCATGCTGGGAATCTGATAAAACGTTGTTCTTTAGGAGGTAGTGTAATGTTTGTTTATGTAAGCATTTTTCTAAGATTTTGGCTAGTGGGGAAAGGATGGCTATAGGTCTGTAGTTTGATAGATTTGTGGATGACCCTCCTTTGTGAAGGGGTATGATATGGAATATTTTCCAGAGAAGAGGGACATACTGTTCAGAAATTGAGTGGTTAATAAGTATAGATACAGGATAAGAGAGGAAGCAGGGTTTTATTTTACTTAGTAGGTTTTGCATATAACTAATTTGGATTGGTTTACTGGAGAAAGGAATATGGAGAGTGGTACATTTTCTGTTTTGTTAAGTAATGTAGTTATTGAGGTAATAAAGTGGGTATTGAATTAGGTAGCTATACAGTCTGTATGGTGGTTTGTTGTAGGGGTTTGAGTGGTGGGTTTCCCTGGGTTAAGAAGGTGGTTAATTGTTTGTCAGAATCTTTGGGGTTATTTTGGTATCTCAGTTGACAAGTTTGAAAGTATGTTTTTTGTCTTGTCTTATTTGTTTTTGCATTGATTTCTAAGCTGTTGATAGGAGGTAAAGTTTGTATTATTTTTGTTTTTGTGATAAAGAGTCCAGGCTTTGTTTCTTTGCTTAAGTAGAAGAATAGTTTCTTTGGATAAGTATGGTAGTTTTTTAGATTTAGCACAAACTTTCCTGAGTGGAGCAAGGTTGTTAAATACCTGCAGAAAAGTGGTATTGAAATACTGTACTGCAAGATCTAATTGAAGAGTTTTTAGATGTGACCAGTTCTAATCTTTTAAAAGTGTGTTAAATAAGGTGGGGGAAACTGCTTCTTGTTATATACATAGTGAAATGTAGCATTGTTAGTGCTATGAGTATGTTTTCTGATAAGATAGGTTGGGTGGTGATCACTTAGTGAGTCTGGGAGACAACTAGTGATGCAACTATTGTTGGTTTTGTTTGTTAGAATCCAGTCAAGTATAGAATGTCAGTTGGAGACCTTGTCTGTACGGGTAGGCTGAGTGATAAATTGAGTAAAGGCAAATATGTTAATAAAGTTGGTGTGAGAGGAAGAAGAGCAGGTAAGCCAGTCAAGGGTAAAATCACCAAGTATAATAGTTTCTTGAGAAAAAGAGGAGGAGGCCTATTCCAGGATGTTTTCAATGTGTGTGAGGTTATTAGAAGGGGGAGGTAGATGGCTATAAATATAATGGATTTACAAGTATTAATGTCTAGCAGAGCTGTTAAGATTTCTGCAGAAGGGATATGAGGTGGAGTGGTATTAAGGTAGACTAAACTGAGGTTGTCTTTGAACATTATAGCAATGCCACCACCATGTTTGGACTCTTATGATACTATAGAAAGGAGGAAGTAATTCAATGTTTTTTATATGGGGCTTCAACCAAGTTTCAGTGATTATAACTATATCTGGGGAGTAGTGGTTATGGCAGCATGGAAATCATGAACTTTATTTAGGAATCATTTGAGGTTGAAGTGTATTACAAGTAGGTCAGAGTATTGTCTGTGGAGTGGTGGTAAGGTGATGTTAGATACTGAATCTGAATATCTTATTATGTCTAATAAATACCAACCTTCGATACTACTACTTCTCCTAACTACTCTCACCTCTGCCTATCTTTCAACCTCCTATGAACAACCCCAACCCTTTACTTTTAATATCCTTTGCAAACAAACCCTCACAACTCCCCTGCCTATATCCATAAACAATATCAATACCACCTATAATACCTCCTATCTCCTACCAAAATATCACCGTCTGCTTCACATTAAATACTTTATTCATAGCCTTAAAAGACATGGTTACAACCTCTGTAAAACTCCTCAATTTTATAACCCAGTACTTTTTACCTTATTAATTGATGGAGACATCCACCCCAATCCTGGCCCTAACCCACCCACACAATCCTCTAATTGCCACATATTCAAACCAAATCCAACACCTTTAACCAAACCCCCAAAATCTTTGTCAATTGCCCATCTTAATATTCGCAGCATTTGTAACAAAATACCTCTAATTCATGCTCTTCTAGATGTTCAACAGTTTGATATTCTCTGTCTCACCGAAACATGGCTAAAACCTACAATAAAGGATAATGAAATTATCCCCCCAGGCTACAACATCCTTAGACAAGACCGCTTAAACAAAAAAGGTGGCGGGTTATAGTCCTCTATAAAACCGAACTACAAATGAGTAAGATAAATCTTTACCCTATATCTGACAGCAATGTTGAAATAATTATTTCAAAACTTCAGCTCAACCCTCACAAAACAATCAATATTATCTGTACCTATCTTCCCCCTGGAAAGAATCCTACTGTATTAGAAAACCTACTTAATTGGCTTTCACTAAATCTCCTACAAGAAACAATACTTTTAGGAGAGTTTAATATTGACTGGAACAAATGTAAAAATTCCAACCCAACTACCCTCATTAACCTACATGGCTTCTCACAAATCATTAACTCCCCAACAAGAATAAACAAACTTAATAACAAAGAAACTATACTTGACTGGATATTAATAAATAGTCCACAACAACAATACTCATTAGGAACTCTCCCTGATGACCTTAGTGACCATTCTCTAACATATATTATCAGGCACAAAACAAATGTTACTATCCCTATCAAAGTCACAACATCCCGCAGCAAAAAATCTTTTGACCCCAATCAGTTTCAAAATGAACTTATGCAAGTTAATTGGTCACCTCTGAAATCACTCCCTATAGATGAAGCTGTTAGTTACTTTAATAATACCTTTCTAGATATCCTTGAACATCATGCCCCAATGCGTTCTATACGCATGAAAACCAAAACTGCCCAGTGGCTCTCAAATGATACTAAAAAACTAATCCTTAGCAGGAACAAGGCCTGGGCTAAATGGCGTACCACAAAAAGCATAACTGATCACCTTACTTTTAGACAGCAAAGAAATGTAACAAAAAAAGCCATCCTACAAGATAAAAAGACCTATTATACACAGCTTCAACAATCCTCCTTCACCAACCAAAAAATTTTGGTCTTCTATTAACAAGCTCTTATCCCCTGGCAAAGTTGCCACACCAAATCCTCTAGGCTCTAACCCTGACGACCCACTACAAACAGCTAATGCCTTTAATACCTTCTTTACTTCAGCCATATTAAAACTAGCTAACCAACAAAACCCTGATACCTCAAAACTATTTACCCAAACCACCTCTCTCCCTCCATTTCACCTAAAACCTATTCCAACCTCCTATATCTCGTCCTTACTTCAAAAACTAAAGCCCGCAACACCCTCAGCAGACAAATTACCAGCTGAATACCTCCGTCTAGGTGCAAAAGCTCTTTCCTATCCCATCTCTATACTCATCAACAGAACTATAAAAGAAAGTACTATTCCATCACTCTGGAAAATCTCTTATATTATCCCTCTATTCAAGGGAGGTGACTCTACTGAGTATTCAAACTTCCGTCCCATAGCACTACTTTCTCCTCTTGCAAAAATAATGGAGAAATGCATCCACAAACAATTACTTCACCACCTACTTAGCCACAACCTCCTGGCTAATTGTCAACATGGGTTTCGACCATTCCATAGTACTAGCACAGCATTACTATCCTTTATTGACTCTATTAACAAAACCGCAACAACAATACCCTTTCTTCTGCATTCTTTGTAGACCTGTCTAAAGCCTTTGACATGGTCAATCACCAACTTCTCCTCCATCGTTTACGATCCCTGACTCTAGATAACCTTGCCTTAAACTGGTTCACATCGTATCTGGACAACCGTAAACAGGCAGTTCTCTGGGATAACCAGCTCTCTGATCTCCTCCCCACCACCATAGGGGTCCCCCAGGGCTCTATCTTAGGTCCACTCCTATTCTCCATCTTTATAAATGACCTTCATCTAGCCACCCCTCAATCAACTTGCATTCAATACGCTGACGACACAACCATTATTTCTTCAGCCTCCACTCAGAATGAGCTGCATACTCTCACACAAAATACCTTCACAACTATAGAGCAATGGTTCTCGAATCATTGTCTACTCCTCAATCCCAAAAAAACCAAACTCCTGCTCTTTACACCCACTCACCTATGCCCCTCTATTAACTTCACACTTACATCCAATAATGGTACCCTCATCTCCCCAGACCAAGCCACTAAACTCTTGGGTATTACCATTGACAACCAACTTAAATTTGACACTCATATCAACTCTACAATTAAGGCTACTAACAGAAAAATGGGTTCTCTCTATAGAATCAAAGCTTACCTAACCCCCGAAACCAGAACTACCATTGCTAGAACACACTTAATCTCTACCCTTCTTTATGCTTCCACCATCTACACTAATCTTTCTAAGCACAATCTCAATAAACTAGCTTCTTCCTACAACAACATAGCCAGATTCACTATAGCTTCTCCTTATAGGACTCACCATTGTCTAAATCTTAAAAAACTAGGCTGGCTTGAATTACCCAACCTAATACAATTCTACCAACTTACCATTGCCCATAAAGCCCTTTATCACCCTAACAACACTCCAACACTCTCCTCTCTCATACAACCCTATAATAATCTGAGGAACCTACGCTCTTCTTACAAAATACTGATCCAAATTTCCCAATCAAATAACTTAGCAGGTGACTCCATATTCTCCAACTCAGTTGGCAAAATATGGAACCAACTACCTCAATACCTCACTACAATATCTTCACTCCCAATTTTTAAAGCTAAACTAAAACTCTTCCTTTCCAACCACTGGCTCTGCTCTTGTACCAACCCTAGTTGAACTTTTTGTCTTACTTGCCCTCTGATTCCTTTATCCCCTTATTTCTAGTTCTCAATTTCTACCCTCTTGTAATTCCTCTTCAAATAAATACATATCTCAATTTTTTATTTCTATTTTATTTCTGAATTACAGTTTTCTAGTTAATATAGCAATAACCCACGCCTGGGTGTGGGTAATGCTAAATTTACCCACGGTTGGCGTGGTTTGGTCCCGAGGCAAGCCCGAGGACCAAACAAAGCCAACCGTGGGTAAATTTAGCATTACCCACACCCAGAAGTGGGTTATTGCTATTATACCATGACATTATTTAAGAAAAGAAACTGTTACTTTTCTTAAATAATGGCATAGTATAATGCCTGTTTACTGCCCTTCCGCAGATGTCTGGCATCCGGCAGTTCTGATGTACTGCGCCTGCGCGGTACATCAGAGTTGAGCAAAAAACGGAGAAATCAAGATCTCCGTTGCTTTTTGTCTCGCTATGTTAAATGAGTTTAACATAGCGAGACAGTTTTAAAATAAGCAACGGACATCTCCGTTGCTTATTTTAAAACTGTAGCGCTATGTTAAAATCATTTAACATAGCGAACCTAAAAAGCAACGGAGATCTTGCTTTCTCCGTTGCTTTAAAACACTGTCTCGCTATGTTAAATGGGTTTAACATAGCGAGACAGCTTTAAAATAAGCAACGGAGATCTCTGTTGCTTATTTTAAAGCTGTCTCGCTATGTTAAACCCATTTAACATAGCGAGACAGTGTTTTTAAAAAACGAGTTATACTAAGGGAAAAAAGTCCGGGGGACCGGACCTTTTTCCATTAGTATAACTCGATTTACAACGGGCACGCTTGCCAATCAGCGTGCACGTTTCGGGGGGGTCATGGTATAATACTCATTATTCTGCTCTACACCAAGCCGCATTGTGTACTCTGATGCTTTTACAACTTGCAGTTGGATATGTTACGTTTCATAAATACTGTTTTTATATCCTTTTAATTTTGCATTATTTTAATTTCTTTTTGTATAAGCTTAACTTGTTTTAGTAGTTTATAGCGGAGCTTTTCTCCCTGGGCCTCCACTGAAAATGGACATATATCCAGTTGGACTAGCCCGGTAAACAAATGTAAAATAAAATAAATAAAAATAAATAAAATCTGGTGAAAGAGGAGGGTTTGAGGATGTGAAGAGTACAGGGCCAGGGTTTGGGTGAATGTCTGACTGGAGTTTGATGTGTGTGAGGCAGTGGAGTGTAACGGACTTTAGTTTGTAGAGAAGTCTTTGCAGTTCATACTGGCAAGGGGAAAAGCTATGGATATGAAAGTATTTGTAAGAGAAATGAAGTCAGGTAGACATATTAAATAGGTGTGGGGAGATATGCAGTACATTGTGTCCCTGGAGTTGTGGAGGTAGGGTATAATGGGCAGTGTAGGGGAGGGGTAGATTATAAGATAGTGGGAGTGGTAGGAGGTAGAATACATAGATACTAGTACTAGAGATATTAGTGATGTGATGAAGATGAGAGATTTTATTAGCACCATGATGAAAGGAATCCTAAAAGAAGAATGCTAATTATTAGGTTTAATAAATAAGGATGCTAAGAAAGAGTAAAAAATGAAATGAAATTAGGTGTTGTGGAGTGGTGTAGATTGGGTATTGGGAAAAACGTAATGGATGGTAGAAGATATAATATTTGAGAGAGACAAAGTTATGGAGGAAGAGGGAGGGGGTATGGGGTTGTGGGTGTGATAGCTGTGGTGTAAGGAAATGATGTAGGTGTAGAAGAAATTACAAGCAGTCAAGGAGGAGAGAACATCGAATTTACTAGAATAGTGATTGGAGAGTTGGGAGAGGTGAGGTGTAAGGGGTGTGGCTTGAATAGGTATAAACTAGAGGAAAGCGGGGGTGGGTGGGAATGTGGGTACAGTAGGGGAACGTAATGAGCCCAAGCTTAGTGAGGGTGAATGGAGAGGGTTGGCCCGACTGTGGAGGCAAGGGGGAAATATTAAAAAACAGTCACTCAGTGTGCTGCTGGTATAGACAGGTAAGTTACAGCTAGTTAAAGGTGGCTGTATGAAAAAAATGAGAATTATGCAAGCACATACAGTGGTCTTAGGTTTGGGATGCTACACTATTTAATTCTGATAGATATAACCATAGGGCCTTTAGGAAATAGAAAACAAGGAAACATCAAAAATCTTAAACCTTCAGTGCTAATCTCCATTTGAGTATATTTTTACATAGCCTCATTATCATAATATAAAATTAGCTCTCTATCACTTGCTGTTTGCAATTCTTTAAATTATTTCAAAACCTGCTTTGTTAAAGATGTGTGAGGGGAAAGATAAGCTGCTAAAACTTGATGTCTTTTTTATGTCCTCCAAGGAAATCTTAAGATGCTGCTGATGCCATAGTATCTTAGCTGAGACAAGAAGTAATTAAGTATTTTCACCAGTCATCTTTTTTTCTCCTCTCTACCCTCTCTTCATTCTATCTGTCTGTCCCAGTGCCGCCTTTCCATTGCCAAGTCTTCCTGCTCCTCCTTCCTCACTTGGACTTCTTCTGGATGTGCTGGGGTTGCCATGGGTCTTAAGGACATCCTGGAGGGTGGTGCTGGCAACTCCTTCTGCTTATAGCTCAGGTAGTAGAGTGTTGGTCTTGGAAGCTGCAGCTTGTGAGTTTGAATCTACTTAAAGCCATTGGTCATGCTTCAAATGCAGTTCATAGACTAAGTCACCTATTGTTATTATGACCTACCCTTATTTTCTTGCCCCCCCCCCACTCCTGCATTCATCATCACCTCTGAAGGTTAGTCCCCTTTACAGACCATGCCTTCCCTCAGGAATATTTCTGAAAAATGCATTCTCTAGTCTGGATGGGCAAACCCATCTCTCCCTGACAACATCTCAGATACCCGAGCTGCTAATCAAACCCAGGTGACCTGGACAATTGTTAGGGTTTTATCCCTATATGTCACAGCACTGGCTCACCAATCTTCTTGACAAAAGAATAGTTTAAATCAAACACGTGAAAAGAAAGCACATGTTTTTCCTTCAGTTTTCCATATTTTTAAGGCAACGCCATCAATTATAGAAATCTTAGTATCTTGGCCATCTAGTGTTTGAAAAGATAAATGTTTTTATTCTCTTAAAAAGTAAGACATTTGGTTTTCTGGAAGCTGCATGTGTGGCTTGTTAAGCTGTTTGCAAAATTCATTAATTGAGGTAGACTCACTGAACTCAAAGCTGTTTTACTGCATGAAGAAAAACTTCAAAGTTTATAAATATAAAAACAATATTACAATAATTCTATATATAAATAGAATGAATACAGTGAACTGACAGAACTGAATTACGTCACTGTATAATGCAACATAGCCTTCTAAATTACATGTCTGTATATGCCAGCATTCAGCAATGCATCATTACAAGGACTAGGATCTTGTATTCAACCCATGTGACCAACCATGAAGATATAATTTAGCCAAAAGAATTCACTGATGGGGGTATGCTGCAGCTGCATACACAGTGACCAGCTGAAGGTAAACTCACTCAAACTCTAAGTCATTTTGTCATTCAGAATAATATAGGGTTTAATTATCTTATTCTATAGGGCCGGATAGCATGTTTAAATTGCAGAATATTACAGTATTGTATTTCAGATAAAGTCAGTAAAAACTGTAAGAAAAACCCAGACAAGCTAGAATTTTCACTTTGTGATACCTTAAACCTCCTGTAATGGATGCCCATGGGATATATGTAAATGAAGGATATCAAGTGTTTCAGCTACATGGCTTCTAAATGCCCATGACGTTTTACTTTTTACGTTTTACATCTTTACATTCAGGCCAATAAAACCAAACCGCACTTTCAGATCAAGGGGAAAATTATTCCTAAAATCATTTTTAACTTATAATTTATAAATGGCACTTTGCACTCTCTCTTTACCTCCCAGTCACCACTGGTGTACCAGAAGGCTCTATCCTTGGTCCCCTCCTCTTTAACATTTTCACCCGCACTCTCTATGCTTTCACACAACAAGCTACCCTAGTGCAATACACAGATGATTCTACTCTTGTTTGCACACCTGACAACATCGTACACCTCCAAAAAATTACTCAGGAAGCTTTAGCAGCCACTGAAACATGGCTTTGTAACTCACAACTCATGCTCAACCCAAAAAATCCCTCTCTCATGAAAAAAACTATAATTTAAAGTCCTCTCTCAATAATATAACCATTTAATGTCACTTCTCATAGCAAATTATTAGGGGTGGTAGTGGGTGATAATCTTACATTTGACATGCATATACAAAATTGCATATGAAAAACTCATCAAAAACTAGGGATGCTTTACAGAGCCACAAACTTTCTCACACTGCAACTAAAACTACACTTGCCACTACTTATCTTCTCCCCACACGTCTTTATGGTGATCCCATCCTTAGTATCTTCCAGATATCACATCCTTACTATCTTCCAGATATCACATCTGTTGTATCTTCCAGATATCACATCCTTAGTATCTTCCAGATATCACATCCTTACTATCTTCCAGATATCACATCCTTACTATCTTCCAGATATCACAAAGATTGAAACTTGAACAATGTATAACAAAGTTGCTAAATTTGTAGCACATACCCCTTTCAAAAACCATCACTGTATAGCACTGAAAAGCCTTAACTGGTTCAAACTACCACATCAACTAACATATACACAGATTCTTACCACCTATAAAATTATCCAGCATCCATCTGCCTGTCTAGCACTAAAAATGATTCAAGAAAACTATGTTCTCAGGTTGGTCATTGCAATCCAGTGACTAAAAACTCCTGTCTATAAACCTAGGTTGTAAAGGCCTGGTACTCCTTACCTGTATCCATCAGGTCTATATCCTCCCACCATCTTTCAAAACTGTTCTGAAAGACTTCCTAGTTAAATCTGTCTCTGTTCTTGCTCAAAACCAGGATAAACTACATCCCTAAATGTGAACAAATACCTTTTTGTTCCTTATATAGGTTCATAGGTTCATAGTAGGCTATCTGCCCTAGGGCATTTATAAAACAAGATGCGATATCCTGGGTAATCCAGATGCTTTATTGCACACACTTCTTCTTAAAAATAAAATAAAAACCAAATAGCAGAATTACTTTAAACAACAACAAATACTGAGCGCTTTCACCCGCTACATATACGCGGGTTTCTTCAGAGTACAAATATACTGACTTAACATCAACCTCTTATAGTAAGACAAATAAATGCATTAATTGAATAATAACATAATTGCAGAGCAATGCCTAAAATTAACTTGTGTTGATTTGTTGGACATTAGCTTACAATAGTAAGTATGAAAAGGAGGTATAAAATTCATAGTAATTCAGTTCAAGAGGGCATAACGCTGAATGTTTAATATAGATACATACATAACTGCTTAGACAAGCTGTATGATAAATAGCATAAAACTTATTAGTGTCACAAATACATAAAATATTTAAAATATTTAAAATATTTTAAGATATGATAAAATATTTTAAAATGACATTTCGTTTTTTGTAAATGGTAAAAGTCACTTTAAGCGTAGCTCAAATGATTCAAATAATAGATTCAAATAAATAATAATAAATTTATACTATGTGATATTGTATTTTTAATGCATGTTATATATAAGTATAAATATAAAAATATGTTCTCAAATTGGTCATTGCAATCCAGTGACTAAAAACTCCTATCTATAAACCTAGTTTGCAAAGGCCTGGAACTCCTTACCTGTATCCATCAGGTCTATATCCTCCCACCATCTTTCAAAACTGTTCTGAAAGACTTCCTAGTTAAATCTGTCTCTGTTCTTGCTCAAAACCAGGATAAACTACATCCCTAAATGTGAACAAATACCTTTTTGTTCCTTATATAGGTTCATAGGTTCATAGTAGGCTATCTACCCTAGGGCATTTATAAGCCTAGCCAGAATGTGTTTGGCTTTCGCCACCCATTTTAAATTTATTTTGCTATGCCCTTTTTCGAGGTTAGTATACTGTGCCTCTGTCTAACAGTGACACAGAAGTGATACCCGGGGTAAACCTACGATCTCCCATCCACTCATCAAGATTCCTCTTGAAGAGAGTCAATGAGGGACTCTGCCTAACCTGGACTGGGATTTTATTCCAGAGTGAAGGGAGCCTCTGGGTTATGAATCTGTCCCACCAGCATGTCCTATTTATTTCAGTGCTGAGGTTCAAGTCTCTCGTAGCGTAGCTCGATGGGATTTGGATTTTCTGAGGTGCAGCATGTACATTAATTCCGGGTTGGACATGGCTTTATACGTCAGGCACAGATCGCCTCTGAACAGACGGTATGCCACTGAGTAGAGCTGGAGTTTCTTTAACCGGGCAGCATATGGCATCTGTTTGAGCCCTTTGATCCTCTTGGTGAGGTACTTTTGGGGTCTTTCCAGTTGCTGCAGGTGTCTGGTAAGGTACATCCCAAAGGGGCATTGTACTCAATTATGGGCCTGATGAGGGATGAGTAAAGAGGCACGATGACGTCCCCTGATCTAGATGTGAATCCCTTCATGATTAGGTGGGCTATATAAAATGTTTTTCTAACCACTTTGGCCACGTGGTTGTCAAATGAGAGATTGCTATCAACTTGGGTCCCAGGTCCCTAATTACTTCTTCTGTACTTAATGGATTACCACCTATGTGGTAATTTGTGGGCACTTTGTTTTTGCCAAAGGGGATGACTATACACTTTTTGACATTTAGCTTGAGGCCATGGCTCTGGCACCAGTTGTCTGTTTCTATGAGGCCCTTTTGGAGGATGCTTGTGTCGGCTGGAGAGTCGATTATGGCGCCCAGTTTGCAGTCATCTGTGAACTTGGTCAGCCACAGTCCTTCTGTGTTGGCCTGTACCTCCGAGAAATATATACCGAACAAGACAGGTCCCAGGACTGAGCCTTGTGGGACACCACTTGTAACTGGTTTGGAGTCTGACATGGCTCCAGCAATTCTAACCATGTGGGTTCTGTCCTTGAGCCAATTTGCAATCCATCTAGTGACATAGGGGTTTATATTTAAGCTGGTGAGCTTATCTATAATGCCCGAGTGGGGTATTGTATCGAAGGCTTTTGTGAGGTCCAGGTAGGCTGTGTGGACCACCTTCCCCTCGTCAATGGCCTTGGTGACTGTTTCAAAGAAATCAACCAGGTTTAAGAGGCAGGATCTGCTCTTAACAAAGCCGAACTGGGTAGGATCCAGTGTTTGTAGGTCCCCAATATCTTTATTTATGAGGTCCATGACGATCCTTTCCATAGCTTTGCAGACCAAGCTAGTCAGGCTTATGGGGCGATAGTTTCCAGGATCCGTTGAGGCACCACCTTTATGGAGAGGGACCACTGTCGCTGTACGCCACTCTTTGGGCACATATTCTGTAGTAAGGCTGAGAATGAACAGTAGTTTTATGTTTGGGTTTAGCTCTTCTTGGAGTTCATGTAGGACGCAGCCCGGGACACCGTCTGGTCCCATTGATGCTGTGTTTTTTGCTTTGGAGAGGGCGGCTCTTACCTGAGCATCTGAGATGTCAGGGGGGCAGCACTCTGCTGGGATAGATATTTGCCCTTTTGGTGGGGATGGGGGGAGAAGTTTGCGCTGAACCTGTCAGCTAGGATGTTGGCAATGTCTGTGGGTTCGGTGTATTTTTTGTCATTTTGGACTAATTCTGAGCATATCTGGGAATTACCACCCAGGTACCTAACATAACTAAAGAAAGCCTTGTGATTATCCTTAGTGTACTGTGCAATTTTTCTCTCGAAGCTGGCCTTAGACAATTTTATGTGTGCCCGTAGTTTTTTGCTAATACTGATCAGTGATGCCTTCCCTTTTTGGGATTTTGCTCTATCATTTAGTAGCTTCGTCCTTCTATTGTATAGTTTGTTTATGGCTGGGGTCCACCAGACAGGACGTCTGCCTTTGGAGGATTGGGTCTTGGTTTTATTTGGGATCGCATGATCCATGCATTCCTGAAGGTGTTCATAGAATGTGTTTATAAAGGATTCTGCGGTCTGGGCTGTATTTTCCACAGGCCCGGGGGCTTTGAAGGATTCCACCTCAGTTTTGAGGAGTGTGAAATTTGCTTTAGAGAAGTTTTTCACTGTGGTTTTCTGGGCAGGGGGTGGGATCGGGATGTGAATATCCAGTGAGATTAGTTTATGGTCTGAGCTTACCAGTGAGGGATACACTTCTGGTCTGGAGCATAGAGTCCCCATGTTGGTGATGATCAGGTCCAGTATGTTTTCCCCTCTTGTGGGAGTGGTAACAAGTTGTTCCATAGCATTTGAGTTTATAAATTCTAGGAACCTTTGGGCTAGGGTGTTGGAGCTAGAGTAATGCTCTCAGTCTATGTTTGGGTAGTTGAAGTCACCCAATGTAATGGTGTTTGGAGAGACCTTCATATTTTCCAGTGTTCTCAGGAAGGCTGAGTGGGGTTCCTGGGTTTGGGAGGGTGGTCTGTAGCAAGCTATAAACTGGAAGGCAGTTTTACCCACTGTTAGTTGCACATGGATAGTCTCTGATGCTTCGTGCTTTGCCACCAACCTGGAGGTGTGGGTATCTTTGATGAATATCAATACTCCCCCTCCTTTTGTGGTTTGGTCCAAGTTTTGGGGCCGAAAAGCATGGTATGAGGTATAACCTGGTAGTGCTGAGGTGCTCTCGGGAGCCCTGAACCAGGTTTCTGTTACTGCACAGATATCGATGTTCTCCATGCTAAGGAGAGTTTCGAAAAGTGCATCTTGAGGATTAGACTTCTGGCGTTGAGTAGCATTACTCTTAGTTTCTTATCCCTTGTGATACCTATGGAGGTGGGTTTGTCTTTTGAGCCTTGCCTAAAAAAGGCACTATGGGGGTAGCAAGAGCCATTGTCAATATCCGAAAGCCCAGGGGTGACAGGTGCAAGCCGTCCCTAGTGAAGCATTGTGGCTTGTCGAGCATATCATCCCAAGCTGACAGGCATTGGATCCCCTTTGAATGACACCAGTACTTAAGCCAATTGTTGAAATTGGTCATCTTGTCTTCATACTGTGGCATCATTCTTGGTGAGGGTAAGATGCTACTCAAGGTCAGGGTCATACCAGCCTGGGCTACATGCTCAGAGAGCTCCTTTATGTCTCTTTTCATGTAGTCCAGGGAGGTACGTCTCAGGTCATTCACACCAGCATGGACAATGACTGAGTCACATTTGTACTTGCCTTGGAGTGACTTGAGTGCTTGTGTTATGTGGCGGATCCTAGCGCCCGACAGGCTGCTCACCGTGACCCTCTCCTTGTTCAGCCTGGTGAGCGGGATGTCAGTGTGCCTGACGATAGAGTCACCTATTACAAGTGTATCAGGTGTGTTGTTTAGTCTTAAGGGCTGTGACTGTTCGGCACACTGGCTTTGTGAGATATGTGTTGCACGTGTTTTGTTTTGGGGTAGCGGCTGCTTGGGTGTCTGCTTTGGAGGTCTCTGCTGCTTTGGCAGATCTTTATTTAGAGCCTCCGAGTATGTTTTTGTGTAATTATGTGTTTGGTTTGCTGTCGTGGTAGGTCTGTGTGAGACTGGAATTGTAGTGAGTGTGGTTTCCTTCTCCTCCTGACTGGTTATGCCAGTACTGAGTTGAGAGAGCTTAGCCTCCAGTTTGGCTATATGGTTGCATCTCTCACATGTGTTGGAATTTGTTGGGAGGAGGAGAGGGTTGTCTGTGTACATGAGGCAGTTGTAACATTCCCTCAAGATTCCCAGATTCACCAGCTGGACCAGAAAGGAGATTGACAACTCACCTTTGGACATGCTAGAATAATATTGGGAATTCGTTAATAATTGAAAACCAGGGCCAGTGGGGAGTGAGGGTTCTAGTGCTTTTAATTTTTAGTGCTGACTTATATAATTGCTTTAGTGAGCAAGTGCCAGGTAACTTAAGTGCAATGTGTTACAGGTAACTTAAATGCAAAAACGATAAACAGTAACTTTCTTTCAAGTGAAACAAGGAAATAAGTACAGTAAGCAATGCAGATATCACTAGTAATCCACAGAAGCGCTGAGAAGCCGCGTATTACGTGGAATTAGCGTTCCAGGGAAATAACAAGCGAACAAACAACAAGCATATAAACAAAGCTAGATTCAGCAGGCCTGGATCTAGTCTATGCTACAGCAAACAAGGTGTACCAATTTCAGTAAGACACAGTTCAAATATTCAGGCACCATAAAACTTTAACCAGAAATTCTCGGCTCAGAAGGGCAGAGTCCAGCCTCTTCTCCCACAAGAGTGCAGACCACAAACCTTCTTAATGTAAAATAACTGGCTTGAAGCCCAAGTGCTTAAACCAGAACTAATACACTTTAAGAATAACAGACACTGGGCTCTCAATCAGCAGTTCCCAACTTAGAAGGATGAAAGCTACCTCCTTACTGTCCCTTCTTCACTTACTTCCTTACTGCTATCTAATTCTCTTCTCTGATTTTCTCCCTAAATATACCATAAGCCTGTTTTTCCCTCACTTCATTTTGCAATTCCTGTTTATATTATACTAACTTACCCTTAATTTCTCTACAAAATGTTTTTATACTATGTCTAATTTGTTATAACTATTTAAACTGCAGATGTTTCTGTTTTATTTTTGAAGATTGTAAAATTATTGTTCTTAAATGTTTTGTAATAATTTGGAGCTTTTCTCCCTAGGCCTCTGCTGAAAATGGGCTTCTACCCAGTCAGACTTTCCTTGTAATCAAAAGTCAATCAGTAAATAAATAAATAACTTTCTAGTCCTTAACTGATGAGCTAATGCACTTTTTGAGTTTGAGTACTATTTTTGAAGTGCACATTTCACCTGTTTAAAGAATGTATTTATTTATTTATTTATTTATTCATTCATTTGTATCATTCATATGTAAACTCCCAGTAATAGGATCATTTTCAGTTTCAAACCAACCCATCAGGTAAGCAAACATACCTATAATTATGTATGCAATGCTGCATACAGACAAGGAAGAACATAGTTTACCTAATGCATTACATATAAACAAGGTAAAATACAGCTTATGTAGAGGCACAGTGCACAGCATTTTACAGTAAGTAATGCTTTCAAAAATGTGGAAGTATTTTTGTAGTCAATAGTGCATTCAGATATGCATATACAACACTACAGGTCCAACAGGTTTTAAGCTGAAAATAGAATTTGACTGAGTAGCCAATATTTTGGAAAAAAAACTTATTCTGATCCCTTAAACAGCTGCAGTTATATATAATAGCTAGCTGTGCTTTCAATCATTTTCTAAAATCAAGCAGCTTGTCAATATTTTGAACGTTTGAGGTAAATTATTCCAGATAGAAGAGTCTATTTATTTCACTAACTGCTTTCTCAGCTGCTGCTAATGTATAAGCTGGCCTTTGTAGCTGATATTCATTCTGGCTTCTTAGTTTGTTGCTGGAGTGTATCTTCTTAGTAGCCTGTTTTTAAGTGGTGTAATGGTTATCAGTTAACAGTTTGAACTCCAAATTGCCAAAAAAAAAAAAAAAAAAAAAAAACTGGCTCTGTCTTCAACAGGTAAACATTTAGTTTTGTGTGATGATACAATGATGTTGCTTATTTTAGGTAGGTAGATAAATCGTAATATCTTATTTTCACCAATTTGTAGGGGATACCTGTATTATATGGTGACTGTGATGCTGTGCTTGACAGGGCATACTCAAGTCTGAGCAGAAAAATGCTTAATGCAACTGCATGCTTCGCTTTCCTGAGCAGTAAGTGTGACATTTTGTACAAATTTCTCATTTGGTTTAGTACCTTCCTAATGTGCATTGCAGTGTGTTTTTTTTAAGGAAATGGTTTGGACAAGTGTTATGCCCAAGTATATCTGAAGGTTCACTACTAGAATCTTTGTATTTTCAGGATCCTTAATAGATAATGGAGTTTCAATGACAAGTTTTTTGTTGGTCCCAAACATCGTAACTATATATTTTTGAGTGTCTATATGTACAAACCCAGTTCCACACTATATTGAAATCATTTTGTAGTGCAGGGTTTAATTATGTAGGGAATTTGTGTGCCCTTAGAACACAAAAGGAACCTATGTGTAGAATACATTCTGTGTCAGAGAGGCTGAAATATGGGTCATTAATGAAATGTGAGAATAATAATGACCCCAGTGCTGAATATTGTGTTACCCCTGTGGAAATTGCATTATTCGCTTGAGCAATCAAAGTTTAGTTAAACATGAAAGCATTGTGTGGTTCCTTAGAAAAAAATATTTAGTTTTTCAAGAAGCAAAATATAATCTACCTTTCTGGAATGCATGGTTAAGGCCTAAAAACTGAGATAATTTTTTACAAGTTAACATATAGTTAGTATATCAGGTAGTAAGTTGCCATAATGGTGCTGTATTTGTGTCTAATAGCATGTTGTTTATCAGAAAGTGCCTTTTATTTGGTGGTGTGGTCCAGAGTTTGCTCATAAACCATTTGTGCAAGCATTTGCAATGGATCAATCACCATCTGCATATTTGAGATGAGGAACAAGGATGATATCCATGACTTGATCATAATTCTTTGTAGTGTATGGAGTTTTACCTACTCCAAAATACTATAAAAGTTAAAAGAAAAACTGTAGTAGCGCTAAGTGTTTGACAACACAGAACACTTATTGCTGTCGCACTGTGATTGGCCACCACAGAAGGTCAGTAGAACTTCATTCAGACTTTTTTTAAAAACGTCAATATGAATTCTTTAATAGTCTGAATGATAAGTCTGATGGCTTTCTGCTGCTCTTCTGTTACAGCTGATGAGTGCTGTTAAAGCTCTAGTTTGAGACTAGTTAGTGGCTAACAATGCTGAGAACTGCCTAACAAACAGGCATCTTTTCCCCACTTTCAGAATGTGTGCACCATAAATCTTTGTATTAGCTTGGCCTGAGAATAAATCCCACCAAGCTGTCAGCTGTACTATATATTTTTTTCTGGTAATAGGTTGGTATGGTTCCATTCCAGCATTTGAATAATAATCCTGTTGTTAGGGTAGTTGTCTATGGTGGTGTTACTTTACCTTTTTGCTTTTAGTGTTGCATTTGTGCTTTTATAAACTAGTGTTACAGCTCCACCTCCTACTCTAGGAGCAGGTCTGTTATCTATAAATATGTTATCTTCAGTGAAATTGGAAATCCAGTCATTTTCTTCTAGCCACTATTCAATAATTGATATTATTTTGCTGTTATTTTGTGTTATTCAGGTTTTAAGCTGTGACAACACATTACTGGTACTGACAATATTCATGTGTATTAATGCTAGATCTTTTAAAGGAGTAAGAATTTTTTGAGTAAGTGGAGTGCAACCAGGAGAGTCTACAGTCCATGATCAGGTTAAGTGTGACCAGCCAGTAAAACAATTATTATTATTATTATAGGTATGGTTGTTTTCTGTAGACCAGGAATAGAATGCATGGTTGGCATCTGTTTAATAATTTAGCATTACTCAGAGTCAGGTTTTGTTGAAAATTAGGGCATAAACAGTAGGAATTTATGTCAGTAGTTTGGTGGTTGAGTTATATTGTTCTGACATTCTGACAGAGTAATAAGGTATCTTGTGGTGGATTTTTAGAGGTAAAACCAGAATATAAAAGCAAAGAAAATGCCCACAGGGCCCAACAGCAGCATCTAAAAAACTAATGTATTAAAGCATTAACCAATCGCTTTTGTTTCGACAGTTGCAGAACTTCATCAGAGTAAACAGATTACCTGATGCATCACATATTTAAAACTTATGACCCAGTCACAATAGAAAAAGTAAATCAATGCAATTAAATCAATTATATATTGAAGGTAAAAAAAAGTAGTAATGTTAAAATACACACAATTATGGAATGAATCATAAAAAAAGCATGTAAATAGTAATGGCAGAAGTAAAATAGTAAAAACATAGGCAAGGAAGATCACAAAGATGACATAAAATAAATTAAATAAATCTTCATAATCTGATCACAGGTTCAAGGTCTATATTAAATCAGAATACACTTAAAAATGCAAACGCTGATTTATCGACCCCATGTAAGCAAAAGCGTACAATCCCGAACACTTGGAACAGCGATTTTTTTTCCCAGGGGAAAAAAAATTGCTATTCCACAAAAAAAAAATAAATAAATAAAAACTTCAAAACATTACATAAAGTGAGGGGCTTTGCCCCCACACCCCTCAATGTGGGGGTATGTGCCCCCCACACCTCTACTTAAATATACCAATTCCAAAATTGCACTACAGTGAGGAAAACGGCAAAGTAACAGAGGCAGCCAAGCAGTTTCTTTCCCGGGAAAAGAAATCGCTTATATGCCGTTTCGCTATTTTGCTGTTTTGTGCTTTCAAGTTCGATCAAGACGCATTCGAAGGATTGCATCTTTGATTATATAATAGGAACCCCAGGTTGACAGGCTTAAATTTAAGCACACTGCTGATGCAAATAATGTCATTTAAACCAGGAGAAACACTGGAATTAAATTTAAGCTGGCAACACATTTCATGAAACGCAAGCATGTTGTTGCCCCCCCCCCCCCCCCCGGGTTGTGTTGTATGAAGTCCACTATAAAAAACACAAACTTTTTAAAATGATTGCAAACTAAACTGTGTTTGTATAAACCATTAATGTTTTTTTTTTCTTTTTTAACATCACAAAAATGTTCTTGGATTCCGTCCTTTAATTTCTGAGTTGTTTTACCTATGTAATAAGCAGGGCAGAAAACACACTGTGCAAGGTACACAACCGTAGAGGATTCACAGTTCCCTCTACAGGGACTAGACAAAATCTTGTTGAATCTTTCATTTCTAATGAATGGTCCTTCAGGTTTCATAATCCACGTAGTTCTATTACATCTGATAGACTGTAAAGCTTGTCTCTCGGGGATGCCAAATTAACTTCAGAGCATGATTTTTCCAATCCCTTCTGAAGTCCTGTTCATAGACCCTTTTGAAAGCTGCTACAATAGGGTTAATTGGAGGTAGGAAGACACTTTTCCTTTTCAAATTTAAATATGTTCTTTCTCTAGAAGGTAAGGTTTGCCAAAAAATAAACTCAAGTTGAACAATCTGGTATAATGCTTTAACTGGATCAGCACCTGGACTAAATTCAGGTTAAATTATGGACCAAAATTAAAACCTTTTTAAATAGAAAAATCACAGGTTCAGAAAAGGATCTGTCAGTAAGATTAAAAACTGAAAAATTATCCTTCGTCTCCGTAGAGGTGGGGGTGGGTGGTAATACTGAAGATGCCACCAAAATTGGTTGGGAGGGTGGCCTAATGGTTAAGGTGTTTGCCTTACAGACACAAGGTGCAGGGTTTGAGCCTCACAAGGGATAATTGGCTAGGCTTACAATGGCTCGCAAGGGCAGTTAACCTAGTACTAACCTATGAACCTATAATTGTATCACTCATCTTGTTTTCCCCTTTCCCCTTCACGGACGATATTTGTTGTAATTGTTCCTGCTGTTTGCTGGGTTTGAATGCACTGGATGTTCTCACGGGTAGGAGTTGGAAGCGATCCTTTCTGAGTGTCACACTAAAGAGGATTCCACTGTGGTGTGGTCAGTGTGTGATAGAGGTTGTTGTTCCAATAAAGGTGGATCACAGAAATTATCAAGACTGTTGTCAATAAAAGATGTACCACTCCTATTTGGGGGTTTGGGGTAAGGCTGATCATTATCATATTGATTTTGATCCCTTTCCAGTTTTTTAAGTTTATGTAACCTATTGGATTGTGATGCCTTGTCACTCCTGGGAAAAATGTTGTCAAGTTGCTCACTGTATACAGAAAAAAGCAAGTCTTTGGTGACAGAATTGTGTAACGCCTTAATGTCTAAGTTAAGCTCACTTAGTTTAGCCTCATTGTCGGCCTTTATTAGCTCTAACGTTCTGATTCCAGTGCTGTTAAATAAACTAATAAGCTCTTTAAAGACTGTAGAGTCAGAAATAAGGAGACCCTTGGGAACAATATATCATGTATAGATTTGGATAGATAAACATTTTCCAACTGAAGAGCTTTCACTTTCCCTTAATTATTGTTCGAAAATATTGAGTTGGATTTGTAGGGTAGCATTAGAGTTAATATTTTAATTGAAAGTTCAAATGGCTCATAGGAATGTAACTAGTGCTCAAAATGACCTTGTCCGGTCATCACAGGATGGTTTCTGCTTTCAAAATCGCTGACAGTAGTCTCCATATGATGAATGTCTCTAAACTGGTTTCTGTGCAAATCACTAACAGAAGATGTCCATTGCTGTAAAAATTTTCAGGGGCAGCAGGCGGAGAAGAACTGTTAAATTAACTGGCATTTTCTACAATAAAAGGTTGAGTCAAAGTGGGAGTAATGTATTGGGTCAGTTATTGTAAAAGAAATGTTAACTTCCCTAGCAAAAAGTGGGAGTGACTAGAACTTAGAGGATTTTGCTTTGTTAAGGGAAAGTTTTCCATAGACATGCTGTTGCCACAAGTGGATACACCATTAAACAAACAAAGAACCAACAAAATGCGTACACCAAAGTGCTAAAAACAAAGAAAATGTCCACAGGGCAAACAGCAGCCAACATCTAAAATTTTAAAAACGAATTTATTAAAGCATTACCTGAGTGCTTTTGTTCCGACAGTTGCAGAACTTCATCAGAGTAAACAGATTATTTGATGCACCACATATTTAAAAATGTATGACACAATCACAGTAGAACAAGTAAATTAATTCACTTAAATCAATTATCTATTAAAGGTACTCCACAGTACTTCTAGTACATGCCTCTATGAAAATACCACTCCCATATTCTTAAACTTTCTACCTGCTCTGCTAAAAGCTCAGCTTTCCAGCCTCATAACACATTTCTGGTTCTCATTACTATAGCTAATCTTACTTTCTTGACAATGTCCTCAGTCCCATTACTCATTACATCATTTGTACTAAACAAACTGACAATCGGTTACTAGTTATACTCTGATTTCAACAAAATGCATACTCCAAAAGTGCTTAAAACAGAGAAAATGTCCACAGGAGCAAACAGCAATGTCTATTAAAGCAGTGTCTGAGCGCTTTCATTTTGACAGTTGCAGAGCTTCATCAGAGTAAACAGATTACCAGATGTACAACATTAAAATGCGTGACCCAATCACAGTAGAACAGGAAAATTAATTAAATTAAATCAATTATTTCTTAAAGTTAAAAAAAGCAGTAATTTTAAAATACACACAATTCTGGAATGAATCATAGAAAAGCATGTAAATAGTAATGACAGAAGTGAAATAGTAAAAAAAGGAACTAAACTGTGTTTGTATAAAGCATTAGTAGTTTTTTTTTCTTTTTTAATGTCATAATAATGGTTTCAGATTCTGTACTTTAATTTCCAAGTCATTTTATCTATGTTATAAGCACGGCAGGAAACACACTGTGCAAGGTACACAACCATAAAGAATTCACAGTGTTTTCAATACTTTTAGTGTATGCATTTTGTTGAAATCAGAATATAACCAGTAACTGATTGTCAGTTTGTTTAGTACAAATGATGTAATGAGTAATGGGACTGAGGCATTGTTGAGAAAGTAAGAAGACTGGCTATAGCAATGAGAACCAGAAATTAGTTATGAGGCTGAGCTTTTAACAGAGCAGGCAGAGAAGTTAAGAATATGGGAGTGGTACTTTCATAAAGGTACATACTAGAAGTGCTGTGGAGTACTGATTGTGCCATTGAAAGAGTGAAGGAAATTATTTGTGGGATGGGCGGAAATGGGAGTAGGGTAGGGAAATGAAGAGAGGTTGAGTGGCGATTTACACAAGAGAGACCCAAGCAATCAGTCGAGTCATTATCAATTTCAGTTTCTGAAACAAAAATTGCTGAACACCTATCTGCTGCAATAATATGTAACAAGGAATAACAAGTGGTGTCCAGCAAAAGACAGAAAAACTGAAATGTTACAAAAGCAAAGATATTGGAAGGTAGGAATAAGAAGGCGCATAATGCACAGAAAATGCAATGGAAAAAAGTCTGCATCATGTGGATATATTACTGTTCAGTATGGGGCAGGAAAATGGTAGTGGATTCTAAAGATTAAGCTAAAGAATATCTGGTACCCTCCCTAAATTATTATTTAGTAACCACTTTCATTTCTTCCCTTTCTGCCTCATATGGGTTTGAGGTAGCACTGCAGGGATATATTAATAGCAGATGAGGTATTAACAATTAACAAAAAAATGCACCTGATTATGTATGCTGTTAAAGCCTCTTAAAGATAAGAGTAATGAAGATGAAACTCTCTGCTTCCCTGTAGGCACTGTGTATATGCTATTTGTATTGTTAAAGTATCATTACAGGAATTGTAATGAAGATTGTACTCTCTGCTCCCTTATAGCTACAACTTCCTGCTTCCCTGTATAACATGCGGATACTTTTCCTGCTTCTTGCTATGGGGTAGGGGTGTGAATCATACCTTTAAATCTCATTGGGACTGTTCTTCTGTTATGCAGGGAAAATGCAAGTGGATAAATTAACTAAAAGTACATTTCTTAATATAATGAATATTTTCTATGCCTTTTTGCTACATTCCTAGTGATATGTGGATTACTGCCAGATTCTACACTCATTGGTTAAAACTTGATTGCTTGACAAGACGTTAGTTGCTACAGTGTTATTGAGGACACAAGCATCACATACACTTTGTAAACTTATAGTTAATTAACTGTAAGAAATACAAATTATACGTGGAAGATCTTGTGACAAAACTAATGTGGTCAATCAGAAGATAATTAAAAGAAAATGCACAGTGAATCTTTTATAGAACTAAATAAAAGTAAATAAAAAAATATTTATCAGGTTTCAGTAAAGCAAGAATCTTTTAATAAAATAAAATGGATACACAGTAAATGCTTTTGTCAACATGTTAATATGGACTTCAGCAGACTATGAAACACTAATTAAAAAGTTTTGAATTTGATATTGTAAAAAACAATTGACCAATGAAAGCATAATACTTAACGACCACTTGTTGTGTCTTTCGACTTTTCCCGGTTAGGGGTCGCCGCAGCAGAACTCCGGTCTGCTAATGTTTAGCAGTTGATTTTTACGTGCCGTGTTGCCGGCACTGACGCACAAACTTCAATGAAGGTACGCCCATTCACGCATGTCTCCCCATAGAAGATGCTTTAGCGGAAAATCGAACAGGACAACGTCTTACTGTGAGGCGACAACGCTACCGCAGCACCACCACCGCAGTATATATTACTTAATGACAGACCACTAATTATATTAAAAATCATGAAATGGCTAACAACTAATAAAAATGCGTTGAATAAAATGAAGTCCAGTACATTAAAATGAAACAACTATATAATATTGTTGGATGGACTAAAAGGAAAACCAGTGGGCTTTAATTTTAAAACACTTTTGAAATCAAAATAGTCATTGAAACTGGGGATGACGGGACTGAAACTTTCATCTCTTATTGGTAATGATTCCGAATCCCTCCTTTCATGAATATCATGGCGAGTGCAATGTTGCAAATGAAATCAAAACAAGCATTGGAAACTAACACGTGTGTGCATGTCTGAATAAAGCATTGCTGTTCCTCGTCCTGATTTTGATACTAGAATAAATGTGTTCAAAGAATAAACATTTAAATTATGACTTGTACTACCAATGTGACGAGAACAACATGCAATATGCTGCATAGAGTACATTCTGAGAGTGAATTTCAAATATTTGGGTACCATGCTCTTTCAGTATTTGTACAGTAAAGGGGATAGAAAGTTAGATATAAAATGATATTGACTGCAATTTTTGCAGGAAAAGGTCCCGTTTACCCTTGTACTATAAAATATATGGGTCGTATTCAGATATACTCTTCAAGTTAACACTTCGGTTAGTAAAATAAATGTGAGCTTCATGGACTATTACTTTAACATCAGACCATAGAATTAGTATTCATTAATTACTGTGTGACAGACTCCGTGATGACTTTGGTATCTGGAGTATATGTTAAAGCTATAAATGAATTCCTGTTGTTCAAAGTAACATCACTGCATGCATTGACAGCTGTGTCAGAACTAGAACCTGAGGACATATGAGAATGACAAAGTGGCTGTGAGTAGTAGGCATTACTTCTGGCAAGTATATAAGTACATTTGGAGACAGAAAACAAGGAAATAACACTTAATTCTCAGAAGTGACTAGGTAGTGAAAGAAATAATGTGGGACTTCCTGCATTGCCGGTTCTTTAGAAAAAGTACACTTTAAAACAATACATATGAACTTAAGTTGTTAGACAGACAAGACAAAAACACAACAAACATTTGCCAGAACACAGAAAAACAAGGATACAATGAATGTGCAAAATTCAAGACAAAGGCATGAACAGGAAGAAATAGCTAGCCTCATCATCTAATTCTGCCTGCACAGATTCCAGGTTTCATCTTGGTCTGAGTGCTGCTGGTACTTTTGTTGGCCTGTACTTAGGATGTTAATTATTATAAGCACTGCAACTTTAAGTAATCCTGCAGACATTTAGAATGTTATTCTTCTCTGTTTAAGCACTATCCTTTGCTGCACTCAGGCCAAAGCCCTGTTTTTAACTCATTATTGCACATTTTTCTCTCTGAGGGGTGACATTTGGAAAAGTGGTACTTGTGGTTGTCCTGTGTGAAAGAGTGGGGGAGGAGTTCTTATTGCTTATTTTTATTGCTCCTCACTTGCCTGAAGGCTGCAGGCATACAAGACCCCAGTACAGTCAGAGCAATCATGTGCCTGTACGTGAGTCCATCCCTATTGCAGGAGGCGCACAGACACTTTCTTCCTCTCTACTAGTTGGTTGTACCTTAGTGCTTAATCTTACATCATCCATGTAAGGACATGAGTCAGCAGCTTACCCTTCATTCCCCTATCCCCTACCTAGACTTACCTGTATTAGGAGTGCTACTCACCTCAGCTAGGTACTTCGTAGAGAGAAGATAATGCTGACGTAACCTAAGGTTCTCAGACAGAGATTGCTGAGCTGGGCATGCAGGAAGTCCCAATGAAGCATCACTACTTTATGGGCCCAGGGCGAGCATGTCCTCTGGTCACACCTCATAGCCTACCCGTTCTAGTGCAACATGTTATCCTGATAGGGAAGAGGGAGGTAGAGTTAGGGAAAGCAGGCTTTGTTACAGCATAATGACCCTGTCTCTCCTCTCCTTGCTCCCTGATGCAGGGGATGCATAACCAGTAAAGCCAAACGGTCATTTTTGTCTGAAGGGATGACACACGCCAGTGAGTCCCCAAGGCAGTGGCACCAGGGAAGAAGGAATACTGGGGAAGCTGAAGTCAGCAGTAAGCTGGCAAAAAAAAGACATCTACCTAGTGAGTGATTACCTTTCCTTCATACTCAGCACGTGGTCCAAATTATAGACTCCTCTTGGCCTGTAACCAGCAGTGCTGGGGATGATGGGTCTTGGCACACAATAGTACATGTTGTGTTTCTTCATTTAGTCTATCTGAGCTGAGCTCTTCTCCTGCATTTCAGTGCTCCCTCTTACAAAAAAGCTACAGACTGCAAGTAAAATATGTATAGATTTTGTACCAGATAACATTTAAGCCTAGCAAAACATAACATTTCAGTTTTATTTACTGAAACAAATCCAGGATGTAGGTATACTCCATGCTCCCATCATTTCATAAAGCACAAAACCAATAAAAACTGCAAGACAGCAATAGTAGTGTAGCGTGGGGGGAATTCCCCTACATATGAATTGTGATTGTTATGATATATTTGGCATTCCAGTAATTTACGCCTTTGAGAAAGAAAACATCTTGGTTCTCCAGCTACCTCTCAAGTAGATTCCAGGCTGTGGAAATGGCAATCTAACTTCTCTCCCTTCCTACCTGTACAAACTGGGGTGCCCCAAACCTCCATCCTTGGTCTCCTACTTTTTTAACATCTTTATTAATGACCTCCACTCTTTTTTGTCCACTACCTATCATTATTCAGTATACTGACAAATCCACAATCATCTCCTGCTCTGACATCACTCACGTTCATACCTTCACCCAAGAGTCCCTTCACTCTGTCGAAAGATGCCTTACTTCCAACCAATTACTACTGAACCCAAAGAAAGCTAAACTTCTCCTATTTCTCCCTACAGCCCTCCAGCATCATAGAACTACCTTTTCTGTCTCCTCCCTGAATGATTCTGTCATCTCTACTGAACCCCACACTAAACTCCTAGGTGTTATTATCAATGACCATCGAAAGTTCGATCTCCATACTCAGCAGTGCATTACTAGGCCTCCTATACACATAAGTACCTCACACATGCTTCCAGGCTCTCCCTTGCACAAGCCTTCCTACTCCCACACTGCTCTATGCAGCCCTTGCTCTCACATACCTCCAATCTAATCTTCTCACTAAACTAGAACTTACCTATAACAAAATTGCATGATTTGCCTCCAACCAACCTTACCACACTCACCACTCCATAGCCCTAAACGCCTGCAGTGGCTAGAATTTCATCTCCAAATTCTAGTACCCCAGCTTCTCATGGCTCATTCAGTCTTACATGAACCATCTTCCTGTCCCTCTATCTCCACTCTCATCCACCCTTATACTCCCAGTCATGCTGTCTTTAGCTCCCAGCAGAACCTACTGCAAGTTTATAACCCAATAAAAATATTGGCAAACTGCTTTACAGTTATTCTATAGCAAATGCTTGGAATAAATCACCACATAATGTCAGATGTATCACTAACCCTAACACCTTTAAAACAGCAATAAAAGACAATTTCTGTAAATCATGGTCATGTTTCTGTAATGACCCAACATAATCTGTCTTCCTCTACTTATAGACTGCTGTGTTCTCTGCTACAGCAGTCCTTTCACTGACTTCCTACCTGGGTTTTTCCACCTGTATATACTCCAACACTTATTTTCTCAGCTTCTTTTTATCTTTTGCTATCTTATGATCTCTTATTGCATCTATGTCCTATTTATGCTTGTCACTGTTTGTATTTTATTATCTCTAACATATTGACATGCCCATTATGCTGTTTTGTCTCTTATTTTCCTTCTGACTTATTTGTACTGTTTATTTTATATACAGTTTGTTCCTGTAACAATTAACCATATTATTTACTGTTAGTTTTTATATACTTGTGTTTCTCTTGTAACAATTGTCTGTGTTATATACCGTTTATGTACTGTACTATTGGAGCTTTTCTCCTCAGGTCTCCGCTGAAAAAGGGCTTCCACCCAATAGGACTAACCCGGTTAACAAATGTCAAATAAATAAATAAACAAATATTGTAATATATTCTATATGTTCCAGAAAAAAAGACTCCATGGGGACTCTGCATTACTTATGTAAAGTAAAAATTTTATTAAGTTTGTGGGAACTCTAAAATTAAGAAAAGCAGAAGTTAAGATACCAACTTTTGTTAACACAACATGTTCTATTATTGTGATTTAAATACCTTTTTGAGTTGATATGACTTCTTTAGCAACCAAATACTACGAAGAGTGCTTTCACTTCATATTTGAGGCTTCTTCAGATTCAGTCAGTGCCTAACTGTAAAACAGAATAGATATTGATCAAGAACATGTACTTGGTCATCATGTCATTGGAGGGAAGCTGGATATATAAGGCTTCAAGCCAGGTTTCTACTATCATGGTCCATAATAGTCTTTGAGTGAATTAGAAAACCAACCAGGCTGTTGGTTTAGAAGCCTTAATTTTCTTATAATCATCATTGTCTAGTTCTTGGACTGGGACATGATGTTGTATCTCTGCTGGATTGTCTAATAAGATTGATTCTGCTAATCGATTCATCATTGAGGTGATAACTCAGCCTGTGGTATGTAAATCAGATAAATGCCACTATGCTACACAACACCCTATTGGCTAAGAGGCTTATAGTATGTTGACCAATCCATGAATGTTTAGTATGACCAATCATAAACTTGGAAAAAGTTCACTAATGGTTCCCATCAGCCATTGAAACCATCTGTTGAGATAGATGTCTGACTGGATCTGAAGGATGTTTAAAGTTGCAGCTGAACTTATTGGTCAATGAGACCAAGTGATAGGTCATTAGATCAGGGTTTTGGCTGATGAGATACCATCAAGTGTTGACTAATAGATTTGTTGCTTCTTAAGCAGAATGTGGTGTTGAAGTCACGGTGAAGCAAATGGTGTAGCAAAGTGCCTGTGGTGTCTGGATGAATATTTTCTATACTTAAACTAGTGACAAGGGCGCAGCTATGATTGGGAGTTCTAGCACTTGGTGTAAGGGAGTACTCACATACATGGCTGGATTAAACTGTAATGTGTGAAGACTAGGGTTGTTAAGTTTGTAGTTACTGTGGGCCTATGCCCATCTTAGCCCTGCAACTTATGACCTAATTTTCAGGTTATGAAGGGCTTTCATGACCATGGCAGACTTTTTCAGATCAGGTTTGAGATACAGGTTGTGAAATATGATGGGGGACAAGAAAAACAAAAAGCATCCTATAACATGAAAAGAATCAGTGAAGATCAGCTCCTAACTAATGAATCTACAAATAATGTGAAACCAGGTATGAGAAAATAGACACAACAGCAAACATGGGTAATATGTATAAAATCAGACTGAGAATCACATGACTGCAATAGAAATAAGAAACAAGGAATGTGTAGCAGGCATGCCAAAAACAAAGAATAATGTGAAATCAGCACTTGTCAGATAACCATGATGGCAGGATAACTAAGATTTAAGCACTGGTGTAAAGCAGACACGGTATGGTGACTATTCTTCTAATATTATTCATAGTTATCTGGGACTTAGTAAAAAAAAGTTTTTGGATGGCATTGACAACTACAGATGCACCATAGCTTTTCATACCAGATATTTCTAATCACATTTCATTATTGTGGGCCTGTCTGACCTAAACCTAATGGCTAGTGGTTGGAAACATGTAAGTAGAAATGTTGTACAGGTAGACATTCACTAATTCGGCACCATCGGGACCTGATGAGTGCCGGATAACAGAAGGATCATGTATAAGCAGTAGCTAAATACTTTTATGCAAGAGCTAAATACCACATCATACGTTTAAAATATCATGTAAATCATACAAGTTGGATAATAAAGGAAACAGAGACATTTAATGAAGCAGCAAGTGCAATTTTAATGACGTGATGTAATATTTGTACAGTCCAGTAAATAAAGGATACATCTGGGTGAGCAGAAATTGTTAGGTTAGGATTTTGAAGTGTTTCCCCTTCTGTTTCTTGTTTTCTAGCAATGTTTTAAAAATATCTTGCAAGGTTATCTGTTTCATGTATTTTGGTCTCCCTCTGATTAGCTTATCCTGCAGCATATAAATACTCATTATTTCTTGTTCAGTAATAAAACTCTGTTCCTCTAATCCATTCAGTAATTCAGCCATCAAGTCAATTAGCATGTCGATCAAAAGTCTCTTCTACAACTTCCTCATCTTCATCACTGCTTTCTCTCCACTATCTTCTTTCTCTGGCTGTACAATCATCTGCGCAATGTGCATGTCAGTATAATGATGAACATTGGGCTCATCTATATTCATCCAGTCTTCAACATTGTCATCATCCAGTTTTGATGCAAGATCCTTGGCAGCAGGATTAGTTAGCTCTTGAGCAAAAGAAAGCAGTTCACGTATTGTATGTTTTTCCTGAAAAGTCATTTTCAGTCTCCTCACCAGGTGGAGACTTGAACATTAAAGCTGGCCATAATTTAGGCCAACCATTCTTCAGTGTGGATGGCTCCACAGACTGCCAAGCATTAGCAGCACAGCAAATAATCTCTTTCGTATGAAATTCCTTTAGAAATAACTGGACTTGTTTACCAGCATCAACTGACTCAGTAGGCGCCTCACACACAGGAAATGATACTTCGACTTGAAGGAGTATAATATGACATTTTCTAGGGGTTGAATTAATGATGTACAGTTATGGGCCAGGTAGCTAGAGCGTCTTCTGTGTGGAGACATGCGTGAATGGGTGTACCTTCGTTGAAGGTTGTGCGTCAGAGCTGGCAACTCGGCACGTAAAAATCTACTGCCAATCATTAGCGGACCGGAGTTCCTCTGTGGCGACCCCTAACCAGGAAAAGCCGAAAGACACAACAACAAGATGCATAAAATGATTTTTACCAACAGTTCTGCTTTTGGGTGTGCTGAACAGTTGTCTAAAATAAGCACTACCTTACAGTTGTGGTCCAGGCCAACAGAGTTACAGTGAGCTTGTGCTTCAGGAAGGAAATAATTTTCAAACCATTCTAGTTGTAATCCATCATGTTTTGTTAGCACAGTAAATTACAAGAAAATGCTTCATACCTTTGAACGTCTTGGGACATAAACTTTTCCCAGTGACCAGTAACTTACATCTGTGGCTTCCTGCAGCATTAGAGCAGCCAAGCACAGTTACATGATCGTTAGAGACCTTAAAACCAGCTGTTTTTAGTGTTCTCCTTGGTGTACATCACCAATACAAGGCAGTCTCTTCAGCATTTTACACCTGTTTGGGGCTTAATGTTTCATTGAAAACTAATTTGGTGAACTAGTTAACAAACTTGACTGCTGCTTCTTTGTCTGTTGAGCATTTTTCACCACAAACTGATCGAAACTGTAAACCATGGTGAAGCTTGAATTGATGAAGCCAGCCTTCACTATAGTTGCCCTCATAATCTAGACCTAGTTCTTCATGAAACACCCTTGCTTGTTCCTTTACCATATCTCCAGACACTTCAACACCTTCACAAAAACAAAGCTTAAACCACTTCATCAGCACTTTATCAAGTTCTGAACTTTTCCTGTCTTTCATTGTTTTTCTTACACATGTGTTTCTTTTAGCTACTGTCAACCAAAAATACAGGTTTTTCTTTTTGTTTCTTTATATCATGAACTGTGGAAGAGCCAATGTTGTAAGACTCGCACAAGCTCTTCACCGCTACACCACTGTCCATTTTTTCAAGATCTCAACCTTATCTTAAATGGATGATGTGTGGTTTTGCTTCCCAGCACGAGATGTTCTTGCTTTATTTACTGAGGCCATCAAACCAACACATAGGAAGATGTAGTGGAACCAAACGCCAAGCGCAATAAGTGTGTGGAACTTTGAAACAATTGCTGGATTAATGAAAGAACCGGATTACAGGGAGGTGGATTAGTGAAGGTTGACCTGTAGGTAACCTGACTCTGTAGTGCAGTCCTAGCTGTGACCAAGGTGACCAGCCCTGGCATTAGACAATCTAGGCAGGGAATGGGAGAAGTGAAGGGTGTGTCCCTCTCCCCCTCTTCTTGGGGAATGGGGGTGGGGTGGATGTCTTGCATGCATTTGGTGGCACATTGAGTTGATACAACTTCCCTGGTAGAAACCAGAGAACCATCTACCAGTGCTTCCTGGGGAAGGATGAGACTTCTCGGAAGGAATGTCCTTTGTAGAAGTGAAGGGATGGCCTCTGCAGTCAGTACATTGCATAACCTTCCTCTGTACTTTGTCAAGTGTGTACAGAGGCAATGACATAGTGAAAAAAAGTCAAGACACCCATAATGATTGCCTAAATGCTGAATTGTCATAGCTGACTCTTGACTCAGTGATGGGGAATAAATGAGACCCCTTTTTGGAAGAGAGTTGATAATTGGCAGGCAGCAGGGGCATAAAAACAAAAAGAAAGAAAGAAAGAAAAAGAAAGAAAGAAAGAAAGAAAGAAAGAAAGAAAGAAAGAAAGAAAGAAGCAGTATGTGAACCAGGTGGCATAACATTACACCATGGACCTTGCATTGAAGAATTTTGTAAAAAAAGCAGAATGCGGACCCTACATTTGTGAAATCACCATAATAGTTTTGTTCTAACAGTAGCTATAGCAAGTTAGGTAGTGTAATCACTAGCAGAACTTGTGGTTCTGTACCATAGAGAGAGAGTTAGGTATTGTAATCACTAACAGTACTTGTGGTTCTGTACCTTATAGAGAGTTAGGTAATATCATTTCTAGCAGTACTTGCAGTTCTGTACCTTATAGAGAGAGTTAGGTAATATAATCACTACCAGTACTTGCTGTTCTGTACCTTATAGAGAGTTAGGTAGTAGAATCACTAGCAGTACTTGCGGTTCTGTACCTTATAGAGAGTTAGGTAGTGTAATCACTAGCAGTATTTACAGTTCTGTACCTTATAGAGAGTTAGGTAGTGTAATCACTAGCAGTACTTGTGGTTCTGTACCTTATAGAGAGTTAGGCAGTGTAATCACTAGCAGTATTTACGGTTCTGTACCTTATAGAGAGTTAGGCAGTGTAATCACTAGCAGTACTTGTGGTTCTGTACCTTATAGAGAGTTAGGTAGTGTAATCACTAGCAGTATTTACGGTTCTGTACCTTATAGAGAGTTAGGCAGTGTAATCAGTAGCAGTATTTACGGTTCTGTACCTTATAGAGAGTTAGGCAGTGTAATCACTAGCAGTACTTGTGGTTCTGTACCTTATAGAGAGTTAGGTAGTGTAATCACTAGCAGTATTTACGGTTCTGTACCTTATAGAGAGTTAGGTAGTGTAATCACTAGCAGTACTTGTGGTTCTGTACCTTATAGAGAGTTAGGCAGTGTAATCACTAGCAGTATTTACGGTTCTGTACCTTATAGAGAGTTAGGCAGTGTAATCACTAGCAGTACTTGTGGTTCTGTACCTTATAGAGAGTTAGGTAGTGTAATCACTAGCAGTATTTACGGTTCTGTACATTATAGAGAGTTAGGCAGTGTAATCACTAGCAGTACTTGTGGTTCTGTCCCTTATTTGTAGTTGCTCTTCCACGACATGGAGTCACAATAATAATGAGCAATGGTGTGACAAGATTCACATTTGGTCAGTAGAATTTTCTGATGGTTGAGGGCTTGTAACTTGAGATGGTGCTTTGTCATAACTGACTTAAGTTCCACTGATATTCTTTCTTGTCACATGTGGACTCCAAATCTACTCAGTGACATAGATGGTATGCTGTCAATGATGTGAAATACAAATGCAATAAATCCATTTCAGGTGTGTTTGCAAAGAACGTTATTTTTGAATTTCTTTTTATGGTGGTTAGATGTTCTGAAATGCATAGTCTTGGAATCTTTGATGTTTTTCCAGTGTAAAATGCTGGGTAACTTGTGCACTTGTATAGTATGTCAGTTATCTGAATTTCAGTTATATGTGCCTGTCCTGTTGTTTTCTCCTTTTGTTTTAGTTGACAGGTCACCTTTTTCCTACCCAGAATCTTATACATTTTACCTTACTGTATACAAAGTTTGGTTAATGTCCTAGAATTTCATTGAATGCATTATTACCCATTATATTTTACAGTTTTTTTGATGGCAGTTTTTGATGGTGTCCAATTCTGTGGTGAATATTATGCACATAATCTCCTTCCCCTTAGGATTATTTCTTTTGTTGAGGTTCGTGCTGTTCTCCAGCAAGTATTCTCTGAGGAAAGTGTCCACATCGCTGTAGTTACCCCTGTGATTTTAGTTTGCTTACCTATGCGTGGTCAACGAATCTTCTAATGAGGAGTTTTATTTTGAAAATAAAATTTCACAGTGAGTTTCACCACAATGTGTTGCATTGTGTGAGCCCCCTTTTTTCTCTGCAATGTGATCATGGAGTTATTTATTATAGGGGATATAGGGTGGATTTCTTTGTTTTTTTTTTGGGGGGGGGTTCAGCTCACCATTTTCAACATTTATCGTATGGAAAATAGTGAGATTAAAGATTGTGATTTGTAAACACGTTGAAAAACCCATTTAGTTCAATTGCTGGACTAAGGGACCTTTTGAACTCATCAGGTTTGTAGCCCATTTCCACGAGGTTCAGTTCAAGATAGATGAGATTTAAAATGAACCTTCCAATTCTGTGGTTACTTTGGCAACGTGTAAACCTTATTATTTAATAACACTAGCTCTTGAATAAATGGGTGCATTCTTGATGCTTCCAGGTACTGGTCAATCCTCACGGGTTTATAATATAAATTTGTAAGCATTTTTTGTCCTGCCTTTCTGTATGCAGTCATGTTTAAAAATGGTACATTGTGTTGTTGTAATTAATGAAACCACTGTGTTTTCTAGTGCACCCTTCCCGTACACTGGTGATGTCATTAATGAAGTTGTATGAAATAAGCCAGCTTGCTTACATAAATAGAATTGTGTATGTGTTTGTCATCCCAACAAAATAACAGCATTTGCTAAACTTGGAGCCTAGCAGCCCTCCCAATTCAGTGATATCATGATATCATACCAGTAGTTTCATTGCAGTAGATGCCAACAAACTAGAAATATCTGTTGGGATCTTTTTCAATCATATCTGCAACTGCCTGTATGCATAAATCTTGGGGGGGGGGCACTAGCCGATAGGTTCAGTGTTAACTTTACCCCCCATCACCCCCTAAAGGGCCCATATCTATGCAGGAAGAATGCAGAGTCCCTGTAATCACAACTACACAGGTAAAAGCTGCACTCTCTAAAGCCAAAAACACAGCATCCATGGGACCGGACAACATCCCAGACTGCATTTTACATGAACTTCAGAAAGAACTGGCTCCTCACTTAAGCACCATGTTCAATAATAGCCTCGCATCAGGCTTTGTGCCCACTGAATGGTGCACAGCAGCAGTTATCCCACTCCATAAAGGGGGAGCCACCACTGATCCCAGGAACTATTGTCCTATTAGCCTGACGAGCCTGGTCTGCAAGGCCATGGAACGTATCATCATGGAACTCATAAACAAAGACATTGGTAACCTCCAAACTCTGAATCCCACCCAGTTTGGATTTGTGAAAGGCAGATCATGCCTTCTGAACCTGATTGACTTCTTTGAGGCAGTCACCAAAGCTGTAGATGAGGGTGAGTTGGTTCACACAGCCTATCTTGACCTCGCCAAGGCTTTCGACACCTGCCCCCATTCTGGAATTATAGCTAAACTCACTAAAGTAGGTATAAATCCCTATGTCACAAGATGGGGTGCCAACTGGCTCACTGACAGAACCCACACTGTAAAAGTTGCAGACTCCAAATCTGACCTCAAACCAGTGACAAGTGGAGTACCACAGGGTTCAGTCCTGGGACCTCTCCTCTTTGGTATCTACTTCTCTGAAGTACAGGCTAACACAGAAGGCCTCTGGCTAAAGAAGTTAGCAGATGACTGCAAACTAGGAGCCATAGTCAAGTCCCCAAATGATGTGGACATCCTACAGAAGGGCCTTGCTGAGACAGATGCCTGGTGTCAGAGGCATGGCCTCAAGCTCAATGCCAAAAAGCGCAGTGTCATCCCCTTTGGTAAAAACTCTGTACCCATGAACCACCACATAAACGGCAGTCTACTTAATGTTGAATGTGTGATAAGAGACCTTGGGACCCAGGTGTACAGTAGTCTCTTCTTTGATGGTCACATCGCCACAGTAGTCAGGAAGTCCTTCTACGTGGCACACCTCATCATAAAAGGGTTCTCATCCAGGAAAAAAGAGGTCATTGTTCCCCTCTACGCGACACTCATTAGACCCATTATAGAGTACAATGCCCTTTTGGAATGTATCTCACAAGACATCTGCAGCAGCTGGAAAGGCCACAGAAGTACCTCACAAAGAGGATTACTGGCCTCAAACAAATGCCCTACACTGACCCTCTCAAAAAACTCCAGCTTTACTCTGTAGCATATCATCTACTCTGAGGTGATCTCTGCCTAACATATAAAGCTATGTCAAACCCAGAGCTGTTGGACATGCTACACCTAAAGAAATCTCAATCCCTTCGAGTTACATGCTCTAGGGACCTAAACCTTGTCATCACAATAAACAAGACATGCTGGAGGGATAGGTTCCTGTCCCAGAGACTTCCCATACTCTGGAACAGGCTACCCATCTATGTCAAGCAAAGTTCTTCATTAGCACTCTTCAAGAAAAATCTTGATGAGTGGATGGGAAATAGGAAATACACCCCGGGGATCACTTCTGTTTCTCTGATTGACAGTGGCACAGGAAAATAACTTTCTTGGGTAGGGTAAGCAGGGAACCTTGTTGGCTAGGCTTACATAGACCCTTGGACTGATAGCCTAGTACCTACCTACGAACCTATATAATGATTCCATGTTAGTCATTATTAGTGTAGAATCTTCCATTAGCTGGCAATTTTATCTTTTCTTTTTAAAATTCATGAGTCTGTTATGAAAGAACATGCTCCCAAGGGGTTGTTTTTCTCAAGGAAAATGGCCATGGGTTCTATGATGGAACCCTCAGCTACAACAACTAGTTTGTATGATGGGGTGCTTATGTATTTGTGATGCTTTGATATGTCAAAACATCAGGTATTTTCTGCATTACCACTGTGAGCAAGTCAAATAACCTGCTCAAAATCAGGTCTTGTTTATATAGTCTGGTGAGCCATTTGCATATGGTGCTAAACACAGTTTTGACATCTTATAATTTTACTTATTTGTAGAACTTCCTGTGAGAAAGCATTGTTGTATATTTTTCCCCTGGTATATTTTCATATTTTCAATTACCAGGCCTCCTTATTTGTCTGCTTTCATAATTCCAATTATTCTGCCTACATAACAGTGAAAAAAAACTTCTGTGGGCGATGTTCTTTATCTGGCACCTTCTCAGCATTCATAAAGATATCTGCAAGAGAAAAAAATGTCTGAACATCAGGAGTCCATGTTCCCGTAGGTATTTTAGGTAAGCACTGAGACTGGTTAGTCTGGGCAGCCAAATTCTAATACTTGCCTCACATTGTAGCTGGAAGTGGATGGGCTATTCCTGTCCTATTACAATGTAAGTGGTAGGTTTCTAATCATTCGTTTTATGATTAACTGCTTTATACTAATCAGGGTTATGGTGCATGCAGCTTCCTACATAGGAATAAAGACAGTAATCAGATAATGAATGAAGGAATGAGCTTTTTTTCAAACATCTGCATTTTCTATGTGGCCCAACATAGTGTTGGATGCTCAGCCCCCCACTTTGGATTTCACAGATGCCTAAAATGCAATATAGAGACTTCCAACCTGACAAACTACTTACTTCACTTCTTTTTACCTGCCAAAACTGCAGTCCATCCCGTATCTCTCTGGGAGAGCTTCACACAGGAACTCTATCTATGTCCTCCAATCCCCCCCCAAGAAATACATCAACCCTCTGTACTCCCCAAAATAAACTTTATTGTATTGACCAGAGATTCTCTTTACTAGCTCACAAACTAAGTGAGTCACTTCCATCTATTAAAAAAAAATACTGATTCATACCAGACTCTCATAAATCATTTAAAACACACCTTTGAAAAGAGCATCAGTGTAAGGGGTTCACACATAATTATATCATCTAACGTATAACCCTCAGTACAGTTCCTAAGAGCAAAGCCTCCTTAAAATTCGCTATTTAAAAAGCTGGCTCTTTATCCAAGCCTCTAGCTCCTATATGATGTACATAATCTAAGTAACACCCACTCACACACGCCAGCTTAAGTCAGTTCTAGTTATTTTGACTTGCATTGTAGATACTGGTTCAGCCTGGTTTGTAACCCATTGCTGTATAAATATTTACTAACAAGTGTACATTGCTACAATCTGTGTTTCTTGTCTGACCATTAACCTGATGTAATAACTGTAGACTGCTGTGTAAATCACTTGTTTTTATTGTTATGGATTAAATCAGTTATAACACTGTAAAAATGTACTGTGCTATTTAGAATGATGCTTCAACAGTGTTGTCATTCATATGAGTGGTGACTTTAGTAGGTGTTATAGTCACAATTACATCTACCCACTGTTATCTGTGTAATCCTTTCTATACTTGAAAGCATCATGCAAAAGACAGACCACAATATGCGGTTACTGAAACATGGTTCACAGATACTTCTACCCAGCAAAATGTGTTTGACATAGCTGCCCTAATTTTCAGGAATTTGTGTAAAACATTCCTTAGACTGTAGTGCTAGTGGGGTGGTTGATATTTAGATATTTTGATAGAGAAGGACAGACTAACATTACACATATCTATTGCATACATGCTTGACACTTGAGGAGCACATACATCTATGACAGTGGCACATGTGATACCCATTACTAGGTATAACATCACTGACATTCTTACTACTACTGAATTCAAAATGACTTACTCTGGTATGATCTGTAGTGGTGTAACTGGCCTGCCACCAAACTGCAGACCCTGTAGGTGTGCTCTTTCTTATGCACACTCTCTCACTTCAGGTATACATGTGCTGCCTGATTATAACCACAAAAACATTTACTTCCCATGTAGTCTTGGCTCACAGGTGGCTACATGAATCTTTGCTACTGCTTTTCCCAAGCAGTGCCACCCCTTTTGTATTTATTGTCTGAATTAGGACAACTGTCCCCTCCTCTATAAAACTGTCCATCTTCCTGTGCTGTAGGTTAGCATCCATCACAATACTACCTAAGGAAAACAAAGACCATTTGTACTTCAAAATACATGGCAAAAAATATTGTGGTCTAGTGTAATACTGCCCACTCATGAAATAAGATGTATCCTGCATTACTGTACACTGACATGAGTGTTGTGCATATGCAATACATACTGTACATGATTACAGTAGCCGATCACAGCAGTTATATCACATAGTCTCAGAAACATAGCATATAACAACACAGACAAATATGTGTAGACATGACATCACAGGTTATAGGATGCTGCCACTGATAAAAATGATTTTATATAATTAGGTACACAGTTATACAGTAATGCCTAAATTGCTCCCACCCCATCCATCACTTCAGGATATCAACATTGTTCTGCACCATGATGAGCATACACAAAGCATAGCACTGCATGCATATTTATACTTGTCTATGAGCTGCACATCTATTGGACAGTGTAAGTCGTATGTCATTGCATTAGTTTATGCTGGCCTTACTTCACCTCAGCGGCACTGGTTAAGGTGTACATAATGGCTATGTTGGCACACTGCACTAGGAACACACATCACTCATTGTACAATTACAATAAGATGTAACCTCTTTGACTTTTGGAAGAAAGCATATTGACTGAACTTTGAAGGATGTGGCCATTTTTACATAGGGAAATCAGAAAGACAATTTCATAGAAGACTCTATGAGCACACATATGCTATTACTAAGAAAATACTAATAAGTCCCTATACAAGCATACACTTAGTTGCCCATACTACAAAAAAGTTGCATTTGGTATGCTTGAAACTATTCCAAAAGATACTAGATGGGGTGCATTGGAGACAGAGTTAGAAAAAAGAGAATTGCTATGGCAACTAAGGTTAAATGCTATCATTATTCCTGGACTTAATTAACACACTTTTGTCGCCCCAATCCTGAAGTACTTTAAGGGTTATTTATTTCAGTGATATTTTAAACATGTTTTATTACATTCATTGATTGGATTGTGAAATAAATGTGTGATATTTTTATTTATGATTTTATTTTATTTATGATATGATACATAATGAAATTTTAGAACATAGCACTTGGTTACTTTTTGGCTTGTCTCTTAAGGAGATAATGAATGGAGTCACATGATTTGTTTTACAATTATTATAAATGTCTTTTATTAATGAATTTAAGCAGTTCTGAAGAAGTCTCAATGTATTAAAGATGAAAGTGCTAAACCATTGTATGTTTGCTTTGTTGTATTGTTTGAAATAATAGACACAGTGCCAAGACACGAGTCGATCTATTTCTTGGATTACTACTACCACTATTTTGTTGCTACTTTACTACCACTATTTTGTTGCTACTTTACTGCCACTATTTTGTTGCTACTTTACTGCCACTATTTTGTTGTTACTTTACTGCCACTATTTTGTTGCTACTTTACTACCACTATTTTGTTGCTACTTTACTGCCACTATTTTGTTGCTACTTTACTACCACTATTTTGTTGCTACTTTACTGCCACTATTTTGTTGCTACTTTACTACCACTATTTTGTTGCTACTTTAATGCTGCTGTTTTGTTGCTGTTGCTTTACTTTATGCACCAAAGGATTCCTGGTGCCACTAACTGACCCTGGTGTTTTCCAGCTAAACAATAGTTAACAAGTGCTGTGTGCAACAAACACTGCAGCCAATGTAGGCTACAACTTCCAGGGGTGTAACTGTAATGTGCAGTGCATTGCTGAACTGTGTAAAGCAGAGTGTGGTAAAATTTCATCTGAATGTGAATTTACTTGTTATTGTTGTAAAAGTAAAGAGCATAACAGAAGTGTAAACATGAACAGATTAATAGAAAACATCTTACATATGGAGGAGATTTAGTATTGTAAGGATGTGCTTTTCATTATGTAATATGGTGCTTACTGCAGTAACACATTGTGCTTACACTTTAGGATACGTATTTATTATACTTAAAGTATATGAAGAAAGAGCTTTACTCTACATGTACTAACAGGACAGACAGTGCAAAACAAACTGGGAGGGACAAGAGCCAGACTGAAGCAAACAGATGCATTGTAAATCCTGCTGCTGGCTAGACAAGCTGCAGCAAGCTGGTAAAAACAAACCATATCTGTCACAGTAAACACTGCTACTCTAAATACCACAACTTGGAAGGAGTTTCTCAACTTTTCTGATTTCTGAATTGATGTCAAAACAATATTTTAACAGGACACACTAGTACAAGAGGTGAACAGAAAACCTGTATCCTGGCAACTCAAGCAAACCATTTCAGTTTAGGAACAGTGATAAGAGAACATAAAATCTTGGTAAATGTAACTAATTCTGGCAAAAAAGGAAGCTGACCAGTGACATTCAGTATAAAGCAGACCTAAAAGTGTAAGGAGGTTGCTATGGGTGGCATGCTGACTGAAACAGAATGGCTCCTGTCAGAGGGTTTTAATTTTATCTGGATTTTTGGATGAGCCAGAATGGTCTAGAGCATGGCAGTCAAAATTCAGTATAAAAACTAGTCACTGACCTGAATCCATAAGGGATTAGTATGGATTAATATGATGGTGGCTGGGGGAGGGGGCTATCCAATGGATAAGCTTTGGGAAATATTTGGGTATGTAATGGAAGAAAAATAGTATACTAAGGGTATGTAGTACTCACTGGGATGCTCAATTGTCTTTTCAGAGCAGAAAGGATGAACTTATATCACTCCAGGTCTGCAAACTATAGTACAGTAAGAATTAAAAAAAAAGGTGTTCTTACTTTTGAATACATTACTAAAAGGATACAAGGCCTAAACAATATGTCCCAGATAGACTGATTCAAAGCCATGTCACTATACTCAGAATCCTACAGACCGCTAAGAGGTGACCTGTTTCTGGCATACAAGGCATCCTCTGACTCATTACTGATGGATTTACTGCACATCAGCAAGTCAAACAGCATCAGACATACTTGGTCTGGGGATCTAAACCTCTTGCAACATCAAAAGACCTATTTGGAGAGCACTGGGGATTGTGCAAACATTATGGGGTTGAAGTGGCTGAAAAACACTGGAAACATGACCCACAAAGCATCATAGAAAATGATGAAGTCTACATCACATGGGATCATCCATTACCAACAGTTCAAAAGATAGATGCTAGAAAACTGGATATAGTAGTCCAGGAAAAGAAGACAAAAGTAGCATTGATCATTGAAATCACCACACCCAGTGACTACAGTGTCCTGCGCAGGGAGAGACACAGAGTTATAGAATATCTGGATTTGCAAGCAGAAACGAGAGTAATGTGGAAGAAAGATACCCGGATAGTTCCAATAGTAGTAGGAGCAACACATCTTATAAAAAAGAGCCTAAAATCCTATTTAGATACTATACCAATATATGTAACTCCGTACGAATTACAGAAGGAGTCATTACTGGGGACATTGCGGGTGCTGCGAAGAGCACTTTTAGCTGACATCAAAGAGTGAAACAATACTACTTGCATGAACTTTAATCGTACTTTGACTTAGGAATGGGGTCCATTCCCATCATGGTATTAGAAACCCAAAAGATTTGGAGAAATTAAAAAAAAGACAGGTATATCTCGCAGAGGATACCACTGCTGTGGAACAGACTTCCCATCCACATAAAACAAACTTCATCCCTGTCCATATTCAAGAGTAACTTAGATCTATTGATGGGAAACAGAATATTTACCCCAGGACCACTCCATGTTACTACTGGACCGAGGCAGCTCTTAAATGCTTTATACCATGCATGGGGGTGCTCTCAAATTATCCAAGGCATGATCCTTGTTATTATCACTAGGGGGAAATATATAATTATTTATTATGAGATGGGTAAGGCCAGGCTAACACCAAATGGGTTACATTCATTCAAGCACCAACAAGGGAAATTGGTTTGGCTTAAAAGGTCAGCTAGCCTAGTACTTATTTATAAACCTATGAATTTAAAGTTTTAAGTTGGGGACCTATTCTTGGCTAACAGCATAAGAAATTATGGGTGACGAAATCCTCCATTTTAAAAAGAACACTAACAAAAATAAAAAAATCTTTAACAAAATCAGTATTTTCATACAGCATACCTTAAAAGGGGTCTGAATGGAAAAATGATAAATCAACAAGCAAAGGAGAGTAGTACTGCTGGAATTGAATTCATCCACAAGTCTTGGTGAGTACCTTCGTGACGTGGACCCTGTTTTTCAAAAAATCTCACCAAGATGACACTGATATATAGACTGTATTTTACATAGCATATATCATGGACAGAAGTAGGTTAAACAATAAAAAAGATAGCTGGGTGCACAAGACCTGGGATAAAAAAGTGCCCAATCCTGGTAGGAGCACTGATGCCAGGACTGGAAAAAATGAAAATGTAAAATCCTCAAGATATGAAAACATTCCTACAATAGGGCTAGGCCAGGCCCAGGGGGATGATGTACCCCCCCCCCTGTTGTAGAAGGAAGTAGCAGTCCAGTAAAATCACAAAAACTGATAGGCTAAATAAGAGCCATACGGACAATAGAGTGGACTACTGAGGATAACAAAGAAATTAAGTATTTTACTATTAATTAAGAAGCCCAGCATTTCCAGACAAAAGATATATGAAAAGATTAAGAGAGAAATTAGAGGAAAGAAAAATACTTTCACAAGAAAAACTGTCAGAAGCTTCAAATGCAAATTTGTGTTCATTAATACAACAGATCTATGAAACACTATACAGAATAAGAAACCTTGAGCTGTTTGGAAAAAGAAGTGACTGAGAAAGTGCAAAAAATATAAAGAACAAAATCTACAGACTTTTGAAAGGTGTAAAAAAAGAAATATGGACTTAGGAAAGAAAGAGAAATCTGAAATGGTGCAATATTTATGCAAAGGAGAAAGCCAAATTAATCAACACAAAAAAGTCAGCCCCAAAGATATTCGAAGAGAAATACAGGCAAAGGCATCCATATATGGAAAATTTTACAATTAAAAAATAAGATTACAAAGAGAGAATGCAGAACATAAGATTAGTAAAGCAGAAGTTAAAAAATGTATGGAATATTTGCAAAGTGAAGGCTTTAGTGTAGAAAGTGTAACACAGGTTATATCACAGCATGATGGAACAACGAGTCCCCAAAGTAAGGAGACTTTTTTTTTTTGTACTTGTTAACTTAGTGACTACTGTAAGTGTTATTAAATTACCATGGTACTGCATGTTACATAAAAGTCTTTGTGCTATTTGGAGCTTTTTCTCCCCAGGCCTGCCCTGAAAAGGGCTTTAGCTCAATCGGACACTCCTGGTCCACAAATGTAAAATAAATAAATAAATAAATAAATAAAATAAATATAAGGAGGATCAGGGGACATCTGAAGAAGAAATATGGGCATGGGAAAGAAAAAAATATTTAATATGGTGCAATATTTACGCAAAGGAGAAAGCAAAACTAATCAATACAAAAAGAGCAGCACCAAAGATATTTGAAGAAAAATACACACAAAGGCATCCAGACATGGACATTTTTACAATACAAAAAGTAAGAATACAAAGAGGAAAAGTAGAAAAGAGGATTAGTAATGGAGAAGTTAAAGAAATAGAACCTGGGATTATACATTACCTATGAAGTGAAAGATTTAGTGTAGAAAATTGAATTCAGATATCATAGCAGGATAGAGCAATGGACACCCAAATTAAGGAGAAACCAGTGGAGTGGGAAGCATCTGTTCAGTTGTCATATGAAGATACTTTGGAGTGTTCCACAGGAAGGAAAAGGAAACTGTGGCAACTCTGATGCAGTCAATGTTTGAATGATAGGCCAGTGAATTCCCATATGAAAGAACAACGGATGACACAGGATGAAACTGAAGAGAAAATGTGAAGATGGTCTGGATTTTTCTATAGAATGCCCTGCATGTAAAAGTACAAAATAAGTAATTTATTGATGACCCAAAAAGGTTTTATAGAGAATTGGGAAAGTAGGCAAAATGAATTGAAACAAATCTTGTGGTACATAATAAAAATGCTATATGGATACAAGAAGTAAAAAACAGAATAAGAAATTCAAATGTACAGGATATGAAATGGATTAAGTAACAGCCAGAGAGACTGAAACAAAGTTAAGAAAAGCTCCTAAATGGAAACTCCCAGGCCCAGATATAGTACCTAATGTCTGGCTAAAAGTATTAACATCTTTGCATGAAGATTTGGCCATGAGTAAGAAGTATTTGTATGCACACCCCGAACAGACACCAACCTGGTTAACAACAGGAAAAACAATGATCCTACTTAAGAGCGAACCTGCACGCTATCCTAAAAATTATAGACCAATAACTTGCCCTTTGTTTTGGAGGCTAGTTTCTACTTATAATTGGCCTTGGAGTTTTTCACTAGTGATCTAATTTGCTTGTTGATGCAGAGGAGGGAGATTTTCCAATTTGGAATTTGTTCCTTTTTACCCTTGGACAACAGTTACTTCCTTTTGTTGTAAAGCCTGTTGATAGAGGATCTCCACCAGACAGGTTTGTATTTCCTTGAAGAGCAGGTTTTAATTCTGTTAGGTATAGCTGAGTCCATGCAGTTGTACAGGTGCTTGTATACTGCACTGGTGTACTGTTCAGCATAGTTGTCTGCATCCTCTGAGGGAGGCGGTGGTGTGAAGCTGCTGATACCGTCCCTTAGCAGGGTGTAGTCAACTTTTGAGAAGTGTTTTAGCCTGGTTATGGCTAGGGAGAGGTTGGGTGGGATAGAAGTTTCGAATGAGACAGACTGATGATCTGATCTCGCCAGGGAAGAACATACTATGGGACTGGTGCAGTGGTCGCCCAAGTTGGTGAGAAACAAGTACAGTATGTTTTCTCCCCTTGTGGGGAATGAGACCAGCTGGTCTAGTGAGTTAGAGGTGATGACGTCAAGGAATTGTTGGGTGAGTGCATTTGTGCAGGAATAGTTCACCCAGTATATGGTGGGGTAGTTGAAGTCACCAAGGATCATCGTGTTAGGGGGTACCTTGATGGAGTCAAGTAGGTCCAGGTGGAGGAGTGGGTGTCCTGAGACATGGAGGGGGTCTATAACTGGCTAAAACTTGGATGGGTGTCTTGCCAACTGTCAGCTGTACCTGGAGTAATTCCAGTGCATCATGCTGGTAAACTAGTCTGGATGTGTGCCTGTCTTTAATGAAGATAGAGACTCCACCACCCTTAGTCTTTCCAACCTCATTTTGGGGTCAGAAAGTTGGAATGAGGTATAGCCTGGTAAGGCAGGGGTGCTGTCCACAGCCCTGAACCAAGTTTTTCTGACTGCACAGACATCGGCATCTTCCAGTGCGAGGACAGGCTCCAGTGAGTGCATTTTCAGATTAAGGCTCCTAGCATTGAGCAGCATGCCCTTCAATTTGCTTTTTGACAGATCTTTCATGTTGAAAGACTTATTTTTGCGACATAGCCTAAAAAAAGTACAATGGGGGAGGCAAGATCCTTGGCCAAGATCCAGAACCCCAGGGGTGGAG